>NC_143014.1:51418842-51628347 GCF_055824585.1 Amblyomma mixtum
CTCTCTTTTTTCTCTCTCAGCACAGTTGTAGGTTCATGCGTCACTGACGTACGGAACACCCCATGAGCCATGGCCAGGACGCGCCCCTCTTACATGTGGCGCCCATGCAGGGGTTGTGGCGTGCGCTGCTGCAACGCGATTCCCTCGCGCGTTGCATTAACTGCGGCAGATAGCGGCGTTATTTTCTCGCACGCGATATGTCTTCCACATGTGGCTCGTACGCCGCTCTTCACTCACAGGGCCTGCGCTTACGCCTGCCTTGGCTGAAGGCGGAAATGCCAGAAAGGTGACCTCTGAGCGAGAAATAGCCGTCGCAGCCAACCCTCGAACGTTGGTGTGGGAGACGCTCGAATCCGCCGCACCGTCCGTGTGGCGCCTGGCTCCTCCGCATAAGGCAGCGCTATCTCTTACGCAAAAGTGACCTTCTAGACGTGCATTTTAGCTGCGAGCCGAGTCGCCTTTTTGTCATCGCCCGGGTGACATTAGCCGTCCCCTCGTTTCCCTTAGCAGCGCTTGCATCGTGCCCTTGGTTCCTGCTTGCCCCGCGTGCGCACAGAGCCCCCGCAGCGGCATCCGCGCCTCGTTTGTTCACCAGTTACCGTTATATGCAGCGCCCAGCAGCGAGCGCATAATGCGGCCCGCTAAGTTGGGCGGTCGACAAAACGTCCCCCTTCCTCTCGGCGCCCCTTGCGACATAACTTGGAAGCCTCGAAGGCCACGAGGTGTATCGTCTTGCTCGGCGCTTTCGTTCCTTCCCCTCTCTCTGTTCACCCTTCCTCCCCTTAACTAGCTGTCTCTTGCGGCTGAATCGCCGAGACCTTCAAGGTCGCCGTAGTAACTCGGCGCTGCCAAAACCTTGAGCGACACGCCGGGGGAGAACAAATGGAGAAAGAAAAAAAAGAATGCGCGCCGCGTGATCTATGGCGACGTCGCGGCCCCGTCTATTGGAACGGGAGCAGCGCGGTGTTCGGCTGTTGCTAAGTGCGAGCCCTGTTTCGCGACCGATAGTCGGGCATGGCCGCGCGTTCGGGGCTCCGAAACCGCAAGGTGAGGCTGATTTGGGCTGAGACTGACGCCCCAAATAGTCGCAGCGACCAAAGCAGGCAGCATGAAACAAATCAGCGAAGTGCGAGTTCTGCCGATATACCTGGATTCACCGCGAAAGCTGCGCGACCCGTATTATCTGCCAATAATTTCCGCTAACTGGCGCAAACTAGCTTAGTAGTACTGACGCCCCTGCCAACTTACCTTTAAGTCGCTGGATTGCTCAGTGCACGCAGGTTCCTACCACTAATGCTGCAATTATTCAATTGTGTTAAAACTCTCTTGCGTATGTATCACGAACACTGGGAGCTGTTTGCAGGGGGAAAAAAAATCATCTAGGGAAGCAACAAGGAAGTGAGGAAGCCAGCTCTCGGTTCTTACGCGAAAAAAAAAAAGGGTCGCTGTGTTTCGTTTGATGCTAGCTCCCAGCTCATACCCCCTTCACTCTTGGCGTCATGATGAGCGCTTGCCAAGTGGGACAGCGCTGGCTGTCACGGCCTGTCGCAGACCTCTCAAGACGCGCAGTTCCAGTGGCACCGTGGCTTTGTGCTTCGCTCTTTGATGCCACGTGGAGAAAGCTTGCGGCAGAACTGGATTACGGTGCAAAAATAAAAACTGTAAAACCAACAGGACATTAACAAAAGGAAAAACACGAGTAACGGTTTCATGCATGTAAGTACTAGGTGTGCCGAATTCGACGGTGCATTGTATTCAAATGTCGTGTCGTCAGTTTAGTTCTAAGGAGCTGTCATTTCCTAATGCATATCTAGCGCGTTGTATGCAGCTGCATACATTCTGTGCTTGGTGCTTGGCGGTGGTTTACACACACACACACACACACATACACATATATATATATATATATATATATATATATATATATATATATATATATATATATATATATATATATATATATATATATATATATATATATATATATATATATATATATATATATATATATAGCTGCGGAGGTTATTGTTGTGGGACGTAGAAACGAGAAGAGGTAATTAAAAATGAAACGATGAATATTTGGCTCGTTAAATCGATACCAGATTCCGATCACATGTCTGTGTAAAGCTCAGTTCATTCGCGACAAGGCGAATTCCCGACACCGCTTTCCCATCGTGTCGTCTCTCTCTAGTTCTCGTACAGCTAGCTGTGCCGACCTTGGAGCCGCGCAACCACCTGTCGACCGCGGTGCCTGCGTAGTAGCATGAATGACAAGTAGTAGTAGCCGTAACAACGTTAATCGCTGTAACCATTGCGTGCGGCGTAGTCTGTCTCCGCTGCAGTCCTCCGCGGGTACGTTCCGATCAAGATAGCGTCGAAATGAGCCACCTTTCTCTCGCGTCGTCTGAGCGAAGGTGATAACAGGCGCGACCTTGGACGGCACACGCGCAGCGCTAAGCGAGCCGCCAGTTCCGCGCACTTCCCGAGGCGGCGGGAAAAGAAGAAACCAGGCCGGTGGAAGCGGAACTCTTCCTATCCGTTTCGGTTTCGCCCGCGGAACATGGCGGCCCGCTCGGGTGTTCTTTCCTTCCCCCTTCGTTGCCGGCGGCGGCGAGCGCCAGTGTTGTCGGTGGCGGGGCGCATTGTGTGTTGCGCGCCGCCGCTGAGCGCTACCCTCTCCTGAACTTGACCTAGATTCGCGCTTCCTCTTCGGTCCCTTCCCCGCGACGGCGGCTGCCGCCTCCCTCTCTCGAGCCGGCCTCTCCACCCGGTCGGCTGGGGGATTTGCCAAGCTCGTTTTTGATTTCTTGCACGCCCGCCAGCGCCGCTTCCTCCCACACGTGCGCTGCTGCTGCTTGCCGCCGCTTTCCGCCAGATCGCGCCCGTTGTTCTGCCGCCGCTGCTGCTGCTGCACGGGCCCCGGGGCGCATTGTCGCTTGCTGCACCCGGGGCGCGGTGCCTTTGCGCGCGAGCCTCTGCAGGGAGCGCGGTAAACCCGCGTCTGACTGGAAAGGCGGAAACCGCAAGGACTTGGAGCGCGAACTCAGGAAGCTAATTGAGCAGGCTTTCCCGCAGCGCTCCAATGGGAACCGCTACGTAGCTGCCGGTGAAAACCTCGTGATCGCTTTCGTATCCTGTGCCTGTTTATTCTTCAAAAATAGAACCCCCTTCCACTCCCTCTCGTTCATACTTAGATTTTTTTCTCCCGCTGCAACATTTCGTTAATTGTTCGGACGAAGGTCCAGGGTACATCTCTGAAAACCAATCAGAAAAAAAAAGCAACCCTTTTTCTTTTGGGCACATGAAGCTGTTAGAATGCTTGCCTTGCACTTTATGCAGATCTGGCTGATTACAAAAAACAAAACAAAAAAACTAAGCTTTGGTTTTATGCAGACGCCAGTCTTTCACATTGGCGGTAATTGACGACGAACAAACATTTCTTTCTCTTTTTTTGTACGATCAGCATCCTGTTTTGAATTATTCCCTTATTGCATGTCACAGAAGCCGAAGCCAGTTCTACCTTTGTAGAATGCAGCAACGTCTGTTCCCGGGTGTCACGTGATGCGTTCACATTACAGTCAGCATAATTTCCTGCCGAACGCTCCTTCATCGGCGCACGCAGGCTGGGTTGTAACGCATGCACTTTATACTGCGGCAAAGGACGACATTAATTTTTGACACAAAGCGCGCAGAAAGACACGGACACACAATTGTGACGACAGACAACAGCTTGTCGGTCGTCTTCACTCCATGTCCGCCTCTTTCTGTGCGCTTTACGTAAAACATTGCTTTACCAACTATCCCAGACGCGCACCTTACTAAGATTATCTTAACGTTGTGCGCGTTGAGGTCCCACTTCCTCGTAGCTAAACCGTTCCGTTCACACTCACGTATCCCCACATTTCTTTGTCGCGAAACACTTAGTAATATTTCTGAGCTGTGTAAAGCTGTGGTTCAAAAAAGAAGCGCCATGTTGAGCAAAGAGCGCGAGGAAATGGAACTCAAGAAGGGAAGGGCAGCGCACCTGATTGTCCTTTCATTTTTTTTTAATGCCATTTCTTTATCTCTTTTTTTTTGCTTTGTTTTCCTCCAAATTTCGGTTTGGCTGGGCATATTTCGCACATTGATGTAGATACGCCATGGTTAGACATCAAAATTTTCAGGATTTCACGACGCGAATAATTTAGCAATGATTACAGAGATACACCCAGATTTTGAACATGATCACATGTTCGTCGATCGGGCTGGACCTTACGAGTTCGTCTGGGAGTTAGCGGCGAAAAACAGACAAACAACGTTTTCAATTAACCGGTCTTTTTTACCCGAGTTCTGGATGTGAATGAACTAAAAGGCCCTCTACCGGCGCCTCTTGGGGAGAATGTATACATACAGCGGACACAAGCGTCGAGGAAAAACAAAGCGAGGGCCGCTTACCAGACCGGAAATAAATTTCTCCCGGGCGGGGTGGCTTGAGCGATCTCGGCGCTCCCGACGGCTACGATAAGCGGGCTGGATTGCGTAACCGCGGCGTGCGTGGCCCTCAATATCTGCCCATCTGATGGCGGCCGGGAGA
Source organism: Amblyomma mixtum (assembly GCF_055824585.1). Taxonomy (NCBI): domain Eukaryota; kingdom Metazoa; phylum Arthropoda; class Arachnida; order Ixodida; family Ixodidae; genus Amblyomma; species Amblyomma mixtum. Next base: position 51,423,416 of record NC_143014.1, read on the forward strand.
GATAGCGTTTCCGTCTCGTCTCGTCTTTTTTTTTTTTTTTTCCTTTTCCCAGTAAGCGTAAGTAGTCCAAGGTCGCATACTTGTGACGGAGTTACGCGTCACTGTCGACGCGGACGTGACACCTGCGCTACGGCAGCGTGGCGCTCTTCGTATGTCTGCAGGTAGCAGCGCTGTGAAAGGGCGCGCTTTGTAATCAAAACCGATGAAACTCCACAAGTGTGAATGGGAAGCACCCATTCTTCTTTCCTCTGAGCAGGTTCACCCTAGACGAGTAATATATACACTACACATTTTGAACTTTGCTGCTCAAACAACGAAATTCGTTCTGGGGTGCAACCGATTGTTCCCTTTCGAACTACGACCCGCCGCGGTGGCTCAATGGTTACGGCGCTCGGCTGCTGACCCGAAAGACGCGGGTTCGATCCCGGCCGCGGCGGCTGAATTTCTTGAAGGCGAAATTCTAGAGGCCGCTGTGCTGTGCGATGTCAGTGCACGTTAAAGAACCCCAGGTGGTCGAAATTACCGGAGCCCTTCACTACGGCGTATCTCATAGCCTCAGTCGCTTTGGGACGTTAAACCCCAACAAACCAAACCAAACCTTTCGAACTGCAGCTGCCCGCTTTACTGCGTCTTACGCAAAGAACGCTGGAGCAGTTTCTTCGGCTCCTCTGTTGCTCACTGATGGCGGCCTTGATGAATTCATGACTGCAGAAGGGTTATCCTCCTCCATGGCCTTATTTTTCGCGACTTATGCGCCGAATACTACTCAAATACGGCGGCTGTGGCACAAAACAGAAACGCAATACAGGTTGGTTTCTTCTGTCATAATTGGTGCCTCCTAGTCATTCGAATTATCAGTGCGGAATTAAAGTGCAGAAATTAAACGCGCGAAAAAGAATGATAAGAAGAAAAGTAGTTTGTAGTAGTAGATTCAGGAAAGTGATTACTGGGAGGGCCCGACCAACTGCATGGATCTGTAAATGTTGGTTTGTGTTCATCTCCTGATGGCGATTGTTTGATTTTTCATGGCACAAGCGCTGATTGGCCAAATAGCGACATGGCTAATGTGTTTTTTGTCTGCATAAGATGCGGTCAAAGACCCTCGTGTCCACTCATTTCATCCCAGAGAGCCGAGCACCAGGCTATAGGGTCCATCTTCCGATCGACGAGGAATTGTTACTTGTACACAGTGTCACATAAGAACGGGCTCTGGGTGCATTTGTGTCTAGTCGCAGTTGTAAGCGGAGACGACCGTTTGCAAACTGCCTGCCCTTACTAGCAGCAGACGGGCCAGCAACGTGCCATGTACGGTAATTTATAGCAGAACTTCAAGTTGGACATGTTAGTTCGTTGACGTATCGAGCAAACGCAGATGCCAAGCTCATCAGCAGGATTTTGCGATCAGTGCTATGGCATCAATTGTGGCCCTATTAAGACTGGCTCCGGGTTGTGTACTGCGCTGTCCTGTTCTCCATTCTCCTCCTAAAAGCCGTAATTTGATTAAGGCAAAATGAGTGCTCTGCAAAACAAGCGTGGACATAAACACAATCGCTTCTGCTTGATTCTCGTTTATTTAATCATTCGAGTATTAACGCAATCCGTCAGGATAAAAAAGTAGAGAGGACAGGGAAAAGGAAACGCTTTTTCTCAGCCGGAAAGCACTGTTGTGCGGCACATGGCACGCTAAATTCTCACGAGTGGAAGTGACATTTCATGGAACGAAGAATGGAAAATATCTTTTAAGGCCCCCACTATGAAAACGGAAAGAAAAAAAGGCGGAAATGAAGAAGGTAGATGTGCGTGCGCGTGCGCGTATGTGTGTGTGTGTGTGTGCGCGCATGTGTGCGTGCGCGCGCGCGCTTGTGTGTGTGCGTGCGTGTGCATGTGTGTGCGCGCGTGTGTGTGTGTGTGCGCGTGTGTGTGTGTGTAATCATAAACAAGCTCTAAGAAATGGCCGAGCATTAATTGAAGCGCGGATGGGCGTATACATAGCGGCAATTAATTTCGAGCTCACTGCCATCATTGTAGTAGTTTGTCTCCGTGCAATGCCCACGAAGTTTCTTCTTCCTTCCACATATATATTCAGGCAGCAGCATTACCTCGGCCGTGGGTGCGATGGAGCTGGGTATTCACTGCAATTATCAGTGTGCAGCCTTCCCGCGATGGCTCACTGCAACCTTATTTTGTTTATTTTTGCTGTCGTGTGCAGGTTCCTTCAATATGAAAGGAAACAACGAGTTTTCACGAAAGGGCAAATTGTTTGGTCACTTCTGTACTGATGTTGGCAATGACTTTTGGATATTGTACGACGTTAAGAAAACTGATAAGCAAACAGGAGAAAGTGTGCGTATGCATGCAACTGCCTGCACACCCGGCCATTACTTTAACAGTATCACGCAAGTGTCGAACAAACGGCCGTACAGAGCTCTGTGACAACACTGGGCGGCAGACAGGCTCAAAACCGCGAGAACTTAGCGCGCGTGAGCGTCTTTCACCACCCACTTCGTCACACGCCACTGTACAGCCGTTTGTCGGAAGCTCGTTCGCGTGATACTGTTGAACAATTGGCCGGGTGTACGAGGCCTTCTTATGTAACAGAGGTACAAAAATTAAAACGATGCTCACACCTCCGAAAATGAACATCTTTATTTGGTATGAGGGTTTAACGTCCCACAGCGACTCGGGCTATGAGGGACGCCGTAGTGAAGGGCTCCGGGAATTTCCACCACCTGGGGTTCTTTAACGTGCACTGACACCGCACAGTACACGGGCCTCTAGAATTTCGCCTCCATCGAAATTCGAACGCCGCGGCCACGATCGGACCCGCGTCTTTCGGGTCATCAGCCGAGCGCCATAATCACTAAGCCACCGCGGCGGCTCAAAACGAATTTATTTAAAATTTAAACGCAGGTGGTACACGTGCGGGAGCAGCGTCATTTTCTTTATACGAGTAGCCAAACATGAAAACATGTGCAATGTGCATAAAGGGTATCGCTTTTAAAAATTACGCACAGGCCTCTCGGCGGTCACAGTAAAGGACTGGGGCAGCTGTTTCATTGCATTCAATTCGTTCATTCGCTCTGTAAGCCTCGGCTATCGCAGGAGTGGATGGTCAGAAAGCGGTTTTAGAAAAGCAGTTAACAAAAACACCGAAACCAGCGCAGGAATTATTGTTCCGGGCGAACCGCCGACAACAGCGGTGGCGTCCGCTGGCAGCAAGGGCGCAGGTGAGCGTGACGATGAAAAAAAAAAAAGAATCAAGAAAATAAAACCTTCTACAGATCTATTTAGTCTGTTTTGGACAGCTCCGAGCGCGCGCGACCCTGTCGGCGTTTTTCGGTCAAGGCAACTGCGCGCTTATTACGTCACATGCTGCCTTACCGTTATGAGAACAGCATCGCCACCGGTTTCGCCCTTGTGCGTGTCTCATATTGAGGTCGCCGTGTCGAGGACGCGGCCGCTTTATTGGCTGTAACTGGCTGGTGAAGAAACTAGCCTTGAAAAAAAAGGGGTATTTAGGCGGCGCGTTAAGTAACGCCCAGGTCTGGAGCAGTTCGCGACAACAGATGCCGTTGCCGGTACTTTTTTACTTCTGGTTTGACACACGTGGCATTAATGGGACAAAAAAGAAAGACGAGAAAGCAAGAAAAGCAATAAAAAATACGGAAAGACAAGTAATATGCTGCATAGTTGGGGCACTTCGCAGCGAGGAAAGTTTCGAAACATGTTTACCCGAACAGTGGAATTGCCAGCGTTGCATGAGAGCAACAGAAGCGAACGCCGTTATATGAAATAGCTGCCTAGTCGATGAGGAGAACGGGAGGAAACGGGGTGGTGAGGTAACGCGGATTCCAGATATGCGCGCAAAAGAGAACCACGCGGGCGCCTGCACAGTTCAAGAACGTTTCACTCGAGATTCCCCGAATCCGCAGCGCGATGTCAAACGGACGCACATTTTTATGAAATGTCTGCGATCGTTTTGCAATAATATCAAAACAGGATATATGAAGCCCTAAAATGAGCCACATATCTTCCTTTGTACTGTTTCATAGTTCTGGGTACCAAGGATGTAAAACAAAACAAAAAAAAACACGTAAAGGTTGCTGCTGTAAAGTTATGATTAAAAAAAATTATCCGTCACTCATGATGATCGCGTTGTAGTAGGCCAAGCCTTAAGCCAAACCTCTACTATTGCCGATAACTCGATATTCTTTTTAATTCCATTGACTCGGACAACTTTATTTATTAGGAATTGTGCTGAGAATGGTTATTGGTTTTGGGCCGTAGACCGCAGTTTATATGGAAGGCGACGAAGTTATCTCAACGCATCCATATACTTCACTGCGATAACACAGCCGATCGATAGCTGCGCAGATATAAAGACACTCGATATTAACCTACATGAAGTGGCCAGCAAAACTAGTGTTATGAAAGAGGGAGGAGAGGTAGGGGGGGAGGGGTGATTGCGTAACGCTGTGCAGAACAATGTTGTACCTTTAACATCCTTTATTTTAGGACTATCTTCACCAATGAGCGTGTGGGTCTTTAGTTCGCTATTCTTTTACAAGACCGCATTTCGCCGAAGGCGAATATTTGCGAACCGCATTCATACATCAAATCGAAAATCGAGGAGGTGATTCCGGGAGTTTCTTTCCCAATTCTCTCTTACATCGGCTTCATTGCACCGAGTACAATGGAGGTTGTCCTTGAGCTGAATAGCGCTCACCCGTAATTAATGGTTCATGTAGTTTTATGCTCGGACATTTTTCATCACTGGCGCTATTATTTTCTGCTCCAATCCTGCCTGCGTCCTTATGAGGGACCATCGATAGGGTATAAAAGAAATAAAAGGAAAGAACCGCCAGTGAAATTTTATTTCTGCAGACCGAAAGTTTTAAACTGCAAACTTTAGACGACCTGCACGCGCTGGTGAACCCGTCGGGCATCGCTCTGTCTGCCTTTTAACGCACGATGTTTTTCTGTGGGCCCCGCCGGCGGCTTTGTAACACGAATAGCAGCCGGACACCGACCGCGCTCCGTATATATAAATACATATGTGTACAGCGGATAGGGGCCGATGGAACCGTGAAAGCGCGCGTTTACGTCTGCGGCGGATGTCCTGCCATCCCGACGGGTCGTTCGCCCTATGAGCGCTGCTCCACTGAATGGCCCATAAAATCAAGGAAAGAAAGCGGCGGAGATGGCATCATTACTGGACTCCGGGAAGAGGACTCCGGGCCAGGGTGACCAGAACGACGTCCTTGTTGGCTGGGTGATGTCCCTGCTGCTCAAATTGCCGTTGCCTTTCGGTGACGCCCTTGGTCCGCGTGCGGTATGCACAGGGACGCACGATGGGCAACAAACGAGAAGGCCGTCAGCGGACCGAGAGCCGATGGCCCCCAGGCCAGCGAACATTGAGCTTTTGAGAGAGGCAGTAGTGGACTGCATTGCAGCTGGCACTAGCCAACTGTTGCCGCAGCAATATTCCTCGATAGCGTGAAGGATGTGGGCAACGGGAATTAGCCACTGCGGACGGGCAATTTACGGCACAACCGAGGGACAGATATAATTGCAGGGTCGTCATGTTGTGTGGAGTGAAGAAGAATGCTGATAAGAATGCCGCGGGCGCATCTGAAGGGTAGGTGTAGTAATATGGTCATTCCTACAGTGACCGATCAAGTCAATCATAACAGAAGACTTCAGATACGATCAATTCAGACTGCCTAACAGGCTACGATGCACGCCGGAGCTATCACTGTGTTTGCCACGGTTAACCAAGGCGTTGGTTAGCAGAGGACATGCATACAGACGTCCCGTTTGTCGCATCATTAGCTGCGATGCACTTAAACGCTTTATCGTTTAATCCGGGGCAGCACATATCAAGGTGACTCTGTGGCTTTGGTGGTCTGCTTCTGCGTACGAACGAGTTCGTGGGTCCGATTGTGGGCAACGTCGGTGTGTTTCTATGGAAGTGAAATGGAAAGAACGCCCGAAATGGAAAGAATGCTTACTTCTGGTTCCGTTTGATGTAATGTTATGTCGGTTCGAACAACCCTAATGTATTGCATTTCTGTACCATTTTTGTATATGATTTAGTGCTTATTATTATTTTATTATCTGTATATATTTACAAGAACTGTTTATGATGCGTCTGTTGTGTAAGTGATGGCAAAGACAGCCTTTTTTTTGTTGTATAATGAAATACCGCTCCTGCTGCTGTATCCAGACGAGGACAAGACCCAGTCAGGAGGTTCAGCACCTCCTTTTGTCTTGCCTCGTGGGCAATACCTGTATGTTGCCCGAAGGAGAAAATAAAGAAAAAAATATGTACCGTAATTTGGGCGCACGTTAAAGAACCCCATCTGGTCGAAGTCTTTTCGGCACCTTTCATTTCAGCGCACCTCATCACGAGGTGGAGTTTCGGCCCGTAAAAATGCATCGGCATGCATACGTAAGTCAATGATAAGGAAAAGAACGAAGCGCTGAAACGGAGTGAAATAAAGAGGATGAAGAAGAAGAAGAAGAAGAAGAGTGAAACTCAAGCAGTACTGTTGGCGGTCGCCAAGAAGAAAACGGGCTTATTTTTGTTATTATCATTAATGAGTTAGTATTAGAAGGGTGTGTGCAGGCGGAAATGGCGACCGCCGTCTGTCAGTAGCCAGTGGCACCGGGCTCCGAACGAACTTAGTATACTACTTATACGCACTTAGCACACTACTTCGGATATAGCGAATCTTAGTATGCCACCTCGGATATAACAAACTTTAGTGTCTGGATTATGATTTCCAGGGCTAGTTGATTCGTACTGAAATAATTAGGGTCAACTGCGCGAAAGAGTAAGACAACAGGAAGAAATGTGTGCTTCTTCCCATTGTGTTACCCTCTCGCACAGTTCACCATTGTTTCAATGTCTGAACCTCGGATGCAACGAAATTAGTGTGTTGACCTTGGATATTAAAAACGTTCGGCTGCTAACGCATTCAACGATCCACCAAGGATCATGTAAGAGTTTTTGAATAGCATTCTAATCAGCTACATAAGATTAAATTTTTAACCTATGCATATTCGCAAACTTTTAAAGTAAAAAGCAGGAGAGCGTCAAAATCGCCAATCATTGGTGCAGTTTCCTGAGATTCAGAATTATTTTGAACGTTTTCCTCACGCCCAAAAGGCGGTGCGCGAACCCCAGAGGAGGACAAGATAGCTGCCACCAGTGGGTTCTGGTAGCGACTGCGGCTGCGCAGCTCGGGCCCGCCAAGTCGGCGACAGGTACGGGAGCCCTGTGTGTGGTTTGATACGTGCTCCTGCCAAGGACGTTTCGGATCTAACGAGCTTTCCGATTCCAAGGCACCATGAACACATCATCAGTAAAGCTGCCTCTAATAAAATAATTCCATTCATGGTCTATTTTGTCGCTCTACAACATTCTAATTGAAACTTTTTCCATGTCTTCTGTGGCTTGAAATTTGTCTTGCCTTAAAATTTAAGTTTAAAATATTCCCTCTTGCTCTAAAAGGGCCACTGTCAGCACTTCTTCATTCGTGCACAGCTTTATGCGTGTATATTTCCTGAACTCCTAACTCGCGCTAACATGGAACGCCCTGCATAACGGAATACGAGGCATCGAGCCGTTCCAAGAATGCACACCAAATATCTTCCTTCTACGCGCGCCGTGCCATGTAGGTGTCTGGTATTGATTTACTGATAATACCGATTGTGGGCCGTTACAATGCGCCAGTTGAGTGCTTTTAAGATTAGCCAAAGCGCCGTTGTAAAGCGATTAAATCAGGGATGCTATATGGAGGCGCAATGGAAAAATACAATTGTGCCTCACCTCACCTGCTTCTGGAGACAGTATCCTCTGGCGGGCTGTAGCCACTTTGGCGTGCTTTATTTCTCACATTGTTATTCTACTTACTATTTTCATAAACTATAAGTTAAAATCTCAATATTTAACATCTATGCCCCGTATGTCACGTCTCCCCCTTGCGGCTATGATATCCGCTGGGGCCTTTACTGTTCGTTAATCTAGTTCAAGGTGCCAGTACCGGCAAATATAAGAACTGGTGAAAGTCGGGTACAGTATGTTTTTGGTTATTTAGTTCTTGTAATGTTGGCCAGTGGAAAAAAAGTGAGCAGATGTGCATGGTCATATTACCGCCGAAATCTATACTATGAAGCAATTCACAAGAATACAGCGTCCAAACGGCTGCTTTTCTTCTTGTAGCTTCGTAAAATGAGAAATTTCTTTTGTCAGAATCTTGCCAACAATGCTTTCGCTCAGAGCGAAAATTGCTGCGAAGTAGAGTGCCATTTATTACTTACTTCACAGAAAATTTCCGTAAGGGTGCAAAACTGAATTCATCAATAGATACTAATGCGTATTATGTCTTGATAATGAATTAAGTACTAAGCTTACGTGGTTTTGAATATATTCCACGTTCCTCAAAATTAGCCACCGGCTTGGGAATGGTGTCCCAAGTCGCGGGAACATTTCTGCACATTTCGTCTTCCCCAACCGATCTGTGTCAAGGGAAATGTGAAAAACATACACATTTCGCTGAAATTACTATCGGCAACGACTGCACTGCTGTGATGTTTCATGGTAGGATGCGGTAAACTTGCCGACTGACCGAGCATTTCCTACACGTGGTATCCGTCTGCTTCAACCCCCCTGTTCCAGTATGCTCAGCATAAAATCGTATGAGGCAAAGGTTGCTGGCCGACCTCTTTCCGTGAGAACGACCTCTATGGAACGCTGTCAGTGAATGCTCCTCTCACTGACAGATATAGACGTGCCCTTATGAGGCATTGGTCGCCGGTCGTCCGTTTCCTTGCATGCAGGTGCAGAGGAAGCCAGGGAAAAAAAATGGGCAAAAAGAAAGGTTCGGCTCCGTTGCAGGACTGCCTTTATAGGCTCATGACTCGCCGGCGTGTGGGTCCCCGCAGAAGTTGTCCCACCCTAGCTGTCAGTTAAAATGATGACGTCATTACATGGCGCAGAATGGCGTAACACTAAATTAATTAATTGAAATTAATTAAAATTGAATCAAATTAATGAATGAAACTGATGACATATTCGGCATTGCGTGGTATGTCGTAACACATTAAATAATTAATTAAAATTAGTCAATTAAAATTTAGGAAATAAAATAGTTAACAAAGAACTTATGAAGTCATCAAATGGCGTAGTATGTCGTGACCAGAAATGTACTGCGTATGTGCGTGACGTTACCTATGACGTCATCACCACAGTCTATATATGGAGCGCCGACCGCCGCTCGACTCCACCCTGGCAGTTGCCGGCGCATGCGCGTGACCTCTCCTATGACGTCATCACCACAGTAACAGGGACAGCAACAGACACGGAAATGGCTTTCGCCTCATCGCACTTTAGTAAGAGCAAAGTCCACCCCCAGAACTTTTTCGAATGGACTTGAGAAATGCCAGCATAGAAGTGCCTCTTACTGCTTATATGTTGAGGCTACTGAAGAACACTAGGCCAGGAATTTTGTATGTGTAGTGAGGTGCAATATTATAGTGTCATACATCTCCTTTTGCACCCCTTCACCTTTGCGTACACTGAATGCGGAGGGAAAGGAAAAATGACTGAGGGTGAGGTGTTCACGAAGGCCGACTTGCCTTACCTGCAGGGACTTTGGGCGGTGGTAAAATGAATTTACATTTTCTGATTTCAGCCAACGATGTGGCATTATATAACCACTTAGTTAAACACCAGGGTTCAATTTTTGTCTTCGTGGATAGCGTATAGGGAGCTGTTCTACACATGTGCGTGCGTGCGTTACATTCGTATGTGAGGTGACCAAGCGTCTTTCACTCTAGCGTTTTATTTGGTTACAGCAGCTGTGACTGGTGGATCAAGGTTAGCCATCGATTTGATGAAATTCCACTTTTGACATAACAGTTACGAACCATTTTAAATTTCGTCCCTTGACTTTTGCGACTATTTTTCCGTGCGCTATGTTAGTCATTGTCTACGGGGGCCATATCATGCAATACTAATTCAGTAATACAGCACTTTGGGCTTGCTGTTTTGACATTGTGGGAAACAGCGAACGGATATGACACAAGGACACAGGTTTTGCGCCTGTCTGCCTTCCCTGTGTTCTTGCGTCACAGCTGTGAGCTGTGCTCCCAACAAACAATACAGAACTAACGATTTGACGACCTTTTCCTCCACACGAAACTGCAACCGCCAATTTCTTCCTTTTTACTATTTTTGTTTTCGGGTAATCTTTCCAGTAACTATGCGGCCTGTACGCTTCTCGGTGGTCAACAGCTTAATTATTTCTATTATTAATAATGTCCAGTGAATCATTTAGCGAACGGGTTGAGGAACAGATACAGTTATGCTACATGTGTTTCAAATTGCAACTAATTGAAAAGAAAAAAGTGTTCGGTTATCTGTGTGAAATAAGCCATCCTATTCTAACTCATCCGCGTGACTTCGTATTTCGTGTAACATTCGTGTAGTATTTGTGCAACTCATTCTTGTAACTGGTTCGTGCAGCGTTACACACGCAGTAAATGTTCCAAGTTCGAACTGTGAAAAAAGAGCATTGCTTCAACGTTCTCCTGTTCGCCGCAGGGCGTTGTGTTCGCGAGGTGCGGTGAGTCAACGTCAGCCCATGCTCAGTGAATTAATCTGATACATTCGCCTGCTCTCAGATCGCTGAATCTATATTAAATTTGTATCGTCCACATTGTTATATCTAAAAACAATATTGACCCAGTCGCACGCAATACTGATTCAGCTTTCCCTATCTGCGGTTTATTACGTTCTTGCAGTACTCCAGCCATCACTGCGGTATCGCCGCGAACGTTTCCAAGTACGCTGCGTGCCGTAATCACGGTGGAAGCAACAGTGTGGATGCGTCGTACGCACTGCACACCGTTTTCTCTTTTGCCCTATATCTCTGGTAGGTTCTCCTTTGTTCGTTGCTCTTTCGTTACCTCCCAATTCAGGTGCGCCTCTGAGAGCACGTGCATTCTTTTTGTTGTTGTTTTGTGCACTAAGGTGGAGACTTGGGCTAGTTGGTACATCATACTTGAGAAGGAAAAACAGCGCGGAAACTAGAAGGAACACGGATTGTTCCGTCGTTTTCCTTTTCGTCCTGTGTTTCTGCTCTGTTTATTTAAGTTTTATATACATTTGCTCGGGTTTGCTCGATGCACCAGTGGGCGCGGAACCCAGTGTGCGCTGGGCTTTCAAGGGAATTCCCGGTAGCCAGCTAGTTGACAATGAGAATTACAAGATAGCGAGACCGCAACGAAGCTTTAGAGATGCGCAGCACCTGTTGTGCCTCCATACAGCGCCGAGCAGGTCGTCAGGCGCCGTCGAATGAAGGACCGACCGACGCGGATGGCAGCTTGATAGCTTGCTCGCGGAGATGCTCCGACATTTGCCTGCCTGCGTTCGTTCCCCGAAACAAGCCTGGGCGTTCGCCGGAAACAACCATCGCCTGAACGCACGATCGCCGTGCCACGGGCCCGTTGCAGAAAGCAACCGCGGGAAAAAGACGCGCTGGCCGGAGGCGGCGGCTTTTGCGAGGCTCGATCGCGCGCCGTGTGACCTTTCCGGGACCGCGGCTCGAGTTCCGAAGTGTAGCGCAGCGCCGCCCCGAGGAAGCGCTCGCTGAATCTCCGGCGCGCCACGCCGCACGAGGCCCGGGTGCCGTGTTTACCGCGTGCCAGCGGCCGCGAAGAAGAGAGGACTTGTGTGGGCGGCCGGTGGCACGTGCCGCCAGAGGAGCTGTGGCGTGCCGCGGCGCGAACGCACGCCTTGGAATGCCCGGCGCGGGAGATCGTGCCGCAATCAGCGCTCGTTTACGCGGGAGTAAACACGCGGCGGCGCGGCTTAGATCCTGCGCTCCATCGATTGCCTTCGCGAATAGCGGTTCCGCGAACGGCTACTCTAGTAGCCAAAAGGAATCCCGCGCCCCGGAGGGGGAAAAAAACAAAAGATAAGCTGTGAGCCTTCAGCCCCCTTGCTCTCTCCTCTTCTTGGAAAATCATTCATGGCTACCCAGACGCCGCCTTACGCGACGGAGGTGAAAAGCAGGGAAACAGGCAGTTGCGGAAGTCATATCGATATAAGCACGCCTCATTGTTTCTCTTTCGTATAGGCGATCGAGCGGTTGCGTTGATCACGTAGTTTAGCGCATTAGGTTAAGTAATTCGGCAACACCGAGTTAGGCGTACGGGCTACTGCGAGCCGCTTGCAACGCCTCCTTGGGACGCTACTGTTACAGTTCTACTGTTGGTACATTGAAGCGTGTGCCTAGACAAGCAGTAAACAGTTTAAATACGTTTAACCGCCTCTCTTTCATAGTAAATTTCTCTGGTTAGAAATACAAATTCCAGTAGTAGGGCTTGATGCTAGAACTCGGTTACGACAACCGGACGTGTTTTCCCGAAGTGCGGGTCAGTCCACATACCTAATTGTGCGCAAGGAACAATCTCTTGCACTGAGCTTTTTGACGATCGGGCCCCGCCTCATGCACGGAGTGCGCTCGCAGTCGCTGTCGACCAGCGACAGAAAACGCTTTGTCTTCGGCGGAAACGGCGTTGTCCGAAGGGCGCTCACGGGGGTCGGTCCAAATTTATTGCGAACTGCCGCGAATGACCTTCTCGCTTCCTTTGTAGCGAAATCTCCTGCCTCCCTCCGGCTATACTACAAGCTGCCGGTAGTGGCCTCCTTGCGTCCAGCGCCGGAAACGGTGGTGTCCAGCGGACCCACTCGCTGACCAACTGGTCAGCGGCCGCGCTGTCTCTGCTGGAGTCCCTCGAAGGGTGGCCACACTGCTCTTGCCGACGATGACAGCAGCGCACGTACCACGCAGGAAAGCGGCGGCGATGGCGGCACTTGTGTCGCTGAAGCGATGTCTTGGAAGGGTGTCAGCAACTTCTTTAGGGATTAATGAGAAAGAATACTGCTTGCATGTTTTTGTTGAGCCTGCGCATCAGAAGGCACCAGTTTTTGGAAGGGATTAATGACACTGCACATCGCGGCCTCGCCGTCGTCTCTGTGTCATCGTGTTGCGAAGGGGCAGCCCTGCTCTTTCGCTCCTTGTGAAACGCCGCCGATTTCTGCCATCGGGATGGTTCTCCCTTGCCGGCCCTCTCTGGGCTGGCCGTTGCCCGGTAATCAAACGAAGCATTTACAATGCAATAAACATTGCCTAAACCCGCTTCACGGTGATACTTGGAGAGTTGAAGGCGCGCCTGTTTAGTTTGTCGCTACTGATTGCTTATAATCTGGCGTCGAGAGCACAGAACATCTTGAGTCTGCTTCGGTAGGTCCCTAACTGTTGCTTGTTGACTTGAAAGTCAGAAAGAAAGCGATTACCTGCCATAACCTTTTTTTTTTATTTCTTCAAAGTGTATAAGTTATAGAAGACGACGTGAACATTATGTTCGCGAGCCATACCTAATTCCGTGGCATCATCTGCTACTGTTCATCTGCTATATGTTCAGGGCAACGGCCGCGCCATCATCTTTCAACTAACCATCGGGATTGCTGCACGTTTAACTAGCGGAAAGATGGGCGCTTTACTGCGTATAATTTTGCTTGCATCATGCTAAAACATGTCTTTGTTCACCACAGCTAGCACCGATACCGTGATATGCGAGTAGTCTCCACAAGAGACTGCCTACATGAAGGTAAAAAAATTATTGAGTGAGACTGAGAATGCTCAGTATGTCTTGCGTGCCGTCAATTACTGCAACCCGCCGCGGTGGCTTAGTGTCTATGGCGGTCGGATGCCGAGTCCGAGGTCGCTGGATCGAATCCTGGCTACGGCGGCCACATTTATATGGAGGCGAAAAGAATGTCAGTGCACGTTAAAGAACCCCAGGTGGCCGAAATGATTCCGGAGCCCTCCACTACGGCGCCCCTCACGGCCCTCGCGCAGCTTCGGGACGTTAACCATACCATACCATACCATACCATACCATACCATACCATACCATACCATACCATACCATACCATACCATACCATACCATACCATACCACTTTACTGCACGCTAAGGAACTGCACTTTAAGGAACACTGTGGCTTATATGGATCAATCACGCATGTAGTCAGATTACACGCGCGAAAGGACAACGCAGTGCGTTGGACAAACTGGTTACACTAACGTCAACTGCGGACCAACCCGCGCGTGGGCGCTGTCAGCATGTAGTCAGCTTATGTCGAATAGTCCGCCTACCATGCACCAGGTGCAATGGACGCCTCATGCATTTTAGTTCTTTTCTTTTAGCTCAAGCTACAAGCTAAGCTGGCTGCCTTGCGCCACCGCTAGAACGTAAATGGATTCATCAGCCATTCTCTTCTAGACGTTCGCCGCCGCGGTGGCTCAGCGGTTACGGTGCTTGGCTGCTGTCCCGAAAGACGCGGGTTCGATCCCGGCCGCGGCGGCTAGAATTTCTTTGGAGGAGAAATTCTAGAGGCCCGTGTACTGTGCGATGTCAGTGCACGTTAAAGAACCCCAGGTGGTCCAAATTTCCGGAGCCCTCCACTACGGCGTCTCTCATAGCCTTAGTCGCTTTGGGACGTTAAACCCCATAAACCAAACCATCTTCTAGACGTTCTCGTTTACTCTTTCTTTTGTCGTAGTCATCTTTCACTGCAGCGAGCTCTTTCTGCCCGACCACCAGCGGCAAGTGGCTGCCCAGAGCGATGCATTTCAGTGGGGTCTCTGTACCTTTCTAAATTACTCGCCCACATCAGTGCACGAGCCACAAGCTCCCACGCGCGAGGATGCTACTGGAGGTAAACATCGCAAACCAAACCAACGCTTAAATCGCTACAATTGTTTTCTTTGCGCCAGTTAAAGAACAAACGTAGGTCGGTAGGTAGGAGAGATATGGAGCAAGGCCCGAAGCGTGTCCAACTGTTGACATCCAGGTGATGGAATCCTCTCGGAATCTCGTGACGTGCTCGTGGCCTCTTCCAGCGTGCGATTGTCGGCGCATTGCCACCGGAAGAGCCAAAAACGCGGCCTCGGGGCCTCCCAGCAGAGCTCGTGGCGTGTTTTTCCCGCTCCAAGATGGCGGCCGGCCACTGCCGTGCGCCAGCGCGATGGTGTCGACGACCGCGTGCTCCCGTAGTGAGCGCGCGCGCGCACCGCCCTAATCGGCGCATGACACAACGCGCCGCTTCCGGAAAACGTGGCCGCCGGCGGCGGCGGCGGGCGCACGCGTGTAGCCTTCGACGTCGGCGCTGACATTGACCCAGATCGCGCGGTGCTGGGCGACCTTGCTCCGGAATGGTCAGATCGATGCGGCCCCCACTTCGCTTTCTTTTTCTGGCCACACGCCTCCCGCCGGCGATTTTGTTTCTTAGCGCACGGCGGAAAATCGTTCTTCGTCTCCTGGCTGCCGATGAGGTTTTTGAGTACCGGGCCGCAGCGAGTTTAGGGAGATTGAACGACCCAGGAACGATTGGTTCGCTCGGTGGACCGGGTGACGTTTAAAAAGCAAGCTATACGCCGCCTCCGCGTAGACCAGGCCAGTCTCCGGCGGAGCAGCAACGCGGGAAGAAGGGAAAGAAATAAGAAGAAATCGAAAGGAAGGGGATAGGCGAGGAGGGAAGCGGCAGGCGTGTTGTAAGGTCACCGTTGCTAAAAGAGTCAAGGACAGCGCCTCGAGTCACCAAGTGGCGCCGCGACTTGCCGCCAAGCGGACTTCACAGTGAGGTAATGAGGGCAGAATGAGAAGCGATTGTGCAACTTGATTTCAGGCCCGTGTGGGGAGATCGAAACGATTGCTGTAAATGCAGAGATAACCGGGCTGTGGGGTAGGCTGAGAGCACGATGAACACGTATGTGCGCACGGCGTTGCGTTGGTTGTAGACCGCTCAGTGGGAATCAGTTTGACTTTGTGCGCCTATCGGAATATCAGAAATAATTAATCTGAAGTACGACATCCCCATTTTGCGAAACTCGCGGAAAGAGAAATAACAAAAGAGAAACGTCGTGTTGGAGGTCGGTGGCGCTCGGCCGCTGACCCGAAAGACGCGGGTTCGATCCCGGCCGAGGTTCGTGTACTGTGCGATGAGAGTGCAAGTTAAAGAACCCCAGGTGGTGGAAATTCCCGGAGCCCTCCACTATGGCATCCCTCATAGACTGAGTCGCTTTGGGGCGCTAAACCCCCCTACACCATACACCAATCATAACCACTTCACTTACCACCAAACTGACGTTTTATTTTTTTTCGTCTGCCACTTTTCGGACATAGGGTTTGTGTAGGGCGTAACATTTATTTGAACTGCGGGAAATTTTAGTAATATCCCTCTAGCGAACGAAATCGCACTTTTTGCGGTGCGTTGAACACGTTGCTTAATTGTATCAATGAGTATGGAGCGCCGTCTCTATTTTTGGGCACATAAAAAAAATGCACCTTTCGGGTATTCTACGTTCAGAGGCGGTTGCGGACAGACAGGAACACCTGTAGGGTCTCTTTACCGCGTCACAGATCCCAACTTCCGGTGCGGTGAAGCGTCCAATGTTACAACGCGTGTGGGTGTCAGAAGCCGCCACTTCGAGACAGAATGCATATTGGTCAGCATAACCGCGATAATGTAAACGAGGTTAGCGTATGCGGCCATTTTCAAATGTCATTTCCGTCTCGACGCAAACACCCAATTTCGCGATATTCAGGGGTTTCACTACTGTTCAAACGGCCTCACCTAACCGCAGCCCGGGAAAGGCTGGCTCCGGGCAGGGCCGCGGCTGAGTCACGCGCCGGGCTGGCCCGCTCGGCCGACGGCGCCCTAAGGGGCGCGGCGGCAGCATCATGCGCTGCGGGAAAGCACGGCGACGCGCTTCGCGCGAAACGCCGCGCGTCGCCGCCGATGACTGGGCGACGGCGCCTTGACGCCCGCGCGATGTAACTGCATCCGTCGCCACCTGCTACGACGAGACTGGCTCGCGTTTAGCAGCGTCGCCAGCCGGGTCGGTCTAACGGCCCTCGCGTAATGGACGGTGCGACAGTGCGGTCGCGGCGTTTCTGCGTGCATTAGTTACGCCGTTTACGCTATTCTCTGTGGTTACGCTGCTGATTGCGTTCGCGATAGCCTCGCGTTAACTGGTATACGCAACAAACGCCGACCGCCGGGCTCCTGCTGGCTGAACTACTGGTTGATTTATTTCATAGGAGACGTAACGGAAACTCTCGCATCACCCTGACGTTTAGTAGTTAATTGAGGAGTAATTAATATATGAATGCGTTAATTAATGAACCTCTTCGGGGTGGTTTATTTAGGACAATTAACAGAGGGAAATTGTTCTGACCGTGCTACAGAGCGACGTCAACTGCGAGCGTTACTGAAATATTGGCTTCCCGTTAGCTTCACTTCTTGGCGCGTATGGCATCTTACTTTTCGGTCGAGTCTTCATATCAGATGCTGGGGGAGCACGTATGCCGCGTGCGCTAATAATCCATCGAATTGACGCATTGCTTCGTGTTTAAGAGGTGGCGAATGAAAGCTGAGGTGATTTTTTTTTTTTTAATGAAAATTTCGAGGAGCCAACACGGCAGCCTCAACGGACGCTGTCAGGGCCTATGTAAATAGTGCGCAGGTAGATTATAGTAGCCTTAATTGATTTCTGGTGTCGTTACGTAACAGGCACGGCAAAATATTCGTCTAATATTTTCAATCGTTTGCGAACACTGGCGAACTTATGTAACAGCCGCTTGAACGCAGACTATCTCCTGACGTTCAGCAAACGAAAGCGCTGGTTGTTTTCGTGAGAAGCTGGTTCACAGTTTTCCTTTCCCTTCGCTTTGAATGGGAATGTGATTTTGGCTGCAGCTTCTGGCATATCCGGCTACTAAGAACGGCTCGCAAGCGGATTCTGATTCCAAGTCTGCGAAGCTGTCCCTACTTATCGGTGTGTGAGATCGGTTTGTGCTTTGCCGCGGCGCCTTGGCTGCCGTGTCCCTGGCCACCATGAATGACTAGCACGTGTATTTACCGACCGTATCAGGTACCAATGGATACCACACAGCGCGAACAGCAGTCACCTGCTGTGTTTGAGATGGCTGGTAATCGCTCGAACATGTGACCATGGTCACGGGCTACGGCCAGTCGCGAACTTGGTAAGTCTCACGAACATTTTCGTCAGCCTGACCACGAATTACGGCGGATTCAAGAGAAGGTGCATGCCTTGCAGGTAACTCCCGACGTATTGGCTGAATTCGGTCGCAGAATACAAGATTATCGCGCGCGATGGAATGCGTGGTAGTGCTATGGTTGGAGGAATGTACTTTGATGCTCAGAATACGGTTACTGTTCGGACGAATTTATGTGCAAAGCGGCTGCTTTTCATGCCGGCAACATATTTTGTGTGTGATTTTAGTCACAAAAATATAAAATACGCCTCCACTTGACTCTTTAGCAACATTTGCGCCACAGTTAGAAAGGCATGTTTACCAGAAAAATATAGTTCACACAGACCTGAATTTCAGACTTCAAAGGGACATCGAGCCTAATTGGCCTGTGTTGATAGGGCATCGCGTCTTAATAACAGAGAGACGACTCTCCCTGAAAAATGGACCTTTTACGAGCTAGAAAAGACCCTAAAATAAAATACAGATGTCGCCACCATCGGCCTATTTCTGAAGTAAGGCGCGTGCGTCGACACCAATTTCTTGACGCCGATTCCAGAGGCAACGCTACGCAGCCATTCACTTCAATACCATGGAAACCGGTCCTTTTCGGTAAGGATATCGCGAGTTTCAATCCATTGGCTGGGAGATTTTAGTAGAGAAGCACAATTCCGGTGGCTAAACACCGAGCAAGATCTTGCGATGTTTGTGGGTTTGTGCCAGGTGAAATAAATAATAAAAATAAATCAAATAAATATCCCTGATTAGGATCCCAACCGGCTGCGGCGCGAACAGATCAGCTTTGCTAGCCGCTGCGCGAGAGCCCTAGGCTATCTCCGCATTTTTTTCCCAACATGGTATTTACTACACTAGGTTATGTATGGACAGAAACGGGATATATGCCGATTATTTACAAAGCACGCTGCTAGCTAGTCTCTGCACTGCACTAACTTGGCAGGAAACAACGTAGCTAAAAGGGCGGCAAAGATAGACACCGCATCAACAGCGGAGACCAGTCCGGTAGAAATTCCCTTTCATCATAAATGTCCCTGAGTTGGAGCATCGTTCGACTGAAATAGCTTCCGGCTGAAACAAGAGGTTCAGCGTTGCGGTCCAGCATGCGCGTTTTCCACAGGCTGTGCAGTACAATGAGGAAAAATATGTCATATGGTTCGTAATCAGGCTGAGTAGCCGCAAGGTAACGAACACTGTAGGAATTGAAAACGAGGGCTTTCTTTAGCGTCCTCGGCAACACATCCTAAAACAAAATCGCCCCGCCGCGGTGGCTCAGTGGTTACGGCGCTCGGCTGCTGACGCGAAAGACGCGGGTTCGATCCCGGCCGCGGTGGCCGAATTTCGATAAAGGCGAAATTCTAGAGGCCCGTGTACTGTGCGATGTCAGTGCACGTTAAAGAATCCCAGGTGGTCGAAATCTCCGGAGCCCTTCAATACGGCGTCCCTCATAGCCTGAGTTGCTTTGGGACGTTAAACCCTAATAAACCAATCCCAAAACAAAATCGCATCCTTTCAGTTGATAAAACAGAGTTCAATGGTTTCCGGTACACTGCACAGACGGCAGTTAACAGGAGCCACAAAAATGTTTTTGCTATGTAGCCACTTGTGAACAGGCAGAGCTTCGGTGTATAATTTGTAGAAAAAAAAACGTTTTGGTTCAAGGAGGGATCGGCATCTTGTAAACTCGCGTTAAACATCAGGACCCTTGAGGCCAAAGTACACAGAACGATGCAATGGCGGCGGAGAGAGCATCGTTATCAAATCCCTGTACAGACTTACGCGAAACAGCAGCCGGACACGCCTCGTGTTAAACTGCAACACACGCGCCGTGCATTGCGCATCGTCTTCTTCATCAATTAATACTGCTATCAGACGAATATTCGCGCTTTGAGCTATGTGGCGATGGTGACCGAGATATGTGCGCTGCATGCATTGGCAACGTTGCGGCAGAAACACGGCACTAGCGCAATACGCGTTGGCGTTGAAAACATTGCTGCAGAAACGCGGCACTGGAGCGTAGGACGCAGACGTACCGTCTGTTGCAAAAGTTTACAGCCCACCGCGCCATTGAAATAAACGGCGCAGTGGGCTGTAAACTTTTGCAACAGACGGTACGTTGTAATTGACGATGAAAAAGTTGAATGCGTGCATAACTGGCTCCCTGGGTCATTGGACACCTAAACCGCGCGCTTTCAGGTACGTGGCGGTGGTGTCCACCTCCAAGCAATGTACTTTCGTACAGCATTCCGTGCTTAGCAATGCTAAACCGACAGCCATTTTTTAAAATCAATAAGTCTTTCACGGCCGGGCAAATTTCAAAATAGCCAGAAACCCAGAGAATCAACTTTTACTGAAAACAATAACTAGATGGAATCAGTGTACCTTCCAGAATTGTTTAAATCAGGCAATTTATATAATGAATATGCAAGGCTAGCCTTTCTCGGCTTTCAACATAGGCCACGGCGTCAGCGTCTGAGCTGTGCTTGGAGTTGAGCTATGTTAGCGCGAGGTTATGACAAGAGCCGAGGCGGTCGTAAGGCGACGACGCAGTGCTCGTGTTGTGTCGTTTTGTCCGTACTTGCGCTGTTTTCTCGGCGCGAAATCATGAGGGTTCTTATTAGGCCGTTGAGACCCCTTTGAGGTCTAGGACGCGAACTCCGAGCTCCCGGTATCGCGAAACGCTGCATCCGCGGAGCGGGAGTGCGGAGGCGGAAGGCGGTCCCCCAACGTTTCAACAAAATGTGCTTGTTCGCCGGCACAGAGCCATACCTTGCCATACTCGTGGAGAGATTAGGACGACTGACCATCCAAAACTATCTTTTATGTTTTGCCGGCGTGGCTTACATTCTGTTTGTGATCGTACGTTTCAGAAAAAATTTAGAGAATCACTTGTCAGCTCAAGTGTTCCTCGCACACCACCTGGTAAAGGATTCGATGGTTGTCGCTTAAACAAACTCTGTCGGCACATGTTCCTTCTAGCTGATCTCTTAGGCATTGTGTATTATTGCTTCCATGATCGTAACCAACTCGCCAAATTTAGCATCGCCCCGCCGCGGTGGCTCTGTGGTTACGGCGCTCGGCTGCTGACCCGAAAGACGCGCATTCGATCCCGACCGCGGCGGCTGAATTTCGATGAAGGCGAAATTCTAGAGGCCTGTGTACTGTGCGATGTCAGTGCACGTTAAAAATCCCCAGGTGATCGAAATTTCCGGAGCCCTTCACTACGGCGTCCCTCATAGCCTGAGTTGCTTTGGAACGTTAAACCCACATCCTGAAAAATAAATATTTCTGCAATGTCCCAACGAGAACAACGGCCACAACAATGACGATGATGACGACGACGAGTAGGACAGCAGTTCATACAACAGTAACCATTTTATTTGCATTTCGAAAGGAACGAAATGATTACACAACACCGCAATAAAATAACTGTGTGATCCAATGCTGTAATGTAGCGCCTTCTAATGTATAAAATTATGTGTGGCAAGAGCACCATTCCACATCTGCATATAGTCTTCTCACTATGGTCGGCATGCGTGCTCACATAACGGAGCTCCTTTTTGGATGTCCAACTGCTTAGTCCTGCGACTAGTCAGCGGGAGTCACAGCCTACCTGGCAAAAAGCCACGGGCCTAAAGAATATTGCGGTGAACAGCCTGCGATGTGTAGGCCTACCCAGGGTGTTTCAGGGTCGCTGCCGTTCGCGGAAAAGTGGGCAAGTTTCTCTCCGATGAAATGGGTAAACCACGAGAGCTGCTCTGCAGAGCGCCTGATCTCATTCAAGCGTTTCATCGACACGGCGTAAGCGTGAGTCTGCTGGAAACTAATGCAACAAAAATAAAAAAAGAGAGTGGAGGCGCCTTTCTTGCATCTAATTAAGCATTTAGCGAGTTAACTATATTCCAACGGGATCTTGTACAGGAAACAAACAAACAAAAAAGAAAAAAAAGGCCGCGCAAGAGCAACGAATGATGGAAAGAAAGGCAAGTGAATGTGGGAACATTTCAGCGCCCTGCTGCTTTTGTGGTTGAAAACTGCAAATACCGCTTTGCAGAAGGCAGCGCCCAGTGTCGGACTCCCAGAAGGGGTGAAGGCCGAGAGCGTCGCAAAGGTTCTACGAGGTTTTTCCTGCTTTCAGGAACGAGGCGTAAACAGAGGTAGGTGAACCGCACATCGCGCCGTCACCTGCTAGAACTTTTCCGCGCACGTTCTGCGTACGGTAAGGAACGCCAGGTGTCCGAAGTTAATCTGCAACCCTCCGCTCCTCCGGTGTCCACGTTTCATCATGCGTCGTTTTTGGGGCCTTCACGTCACCTCCAATTATTATTCACTTTTCGTACATTGACATTTCATCTACTATATGTTGCGTCTCTTGAGTTATGCTAGTTTTGCTTATCTGTCACACTTGTTTGTCCATCACTGTTCTTTGACCCGCCGCGGCAGCTCAGTGGCTTTGGCGTTCGGTTACTCAGCCCAAGGTCGCGGGATCGAGTACCGGCCGCGGCGCCCGCGCTTCGATGGAGGCGAAAGGCAAAAGGCGACTACTGTGTTCCACGCGATATCAGTGCACGTTAAAGAACCCCACATGGGCGAAATCAATCCGGAGCCCTCCACTACGGCATTTCTTATATCAGCTTCGGGGCGTCGTCGTCGTCATCATCATCATCAGATTGACTACATCCACTGCAGAGCAAAGGCCTCTCCCATGACTCTCCTATTAACCCTGTCCTTTGCCAGCTGCAGCCACTGCATTTCCGCAAACTTATTCTCATCCGGCCGCCAAACTTTCTGCCGCCCCCTGCTACGCTTACCTTCTCTTGGAATCCACTCCGTTACCCCTAAGCATCAGCGTTTATCTTGTATTCGCGTTACATGCCCTGCCCAAGCCCGTTTCTTCCTCTTGATTTCGACTAGGATGTCATTAACCCGCGTTTGTTCCCTCCCCCACTCTGCCGGCTCTTGGTCTCTTAACGTTACACCTATCGTTTTTCTTTCCATAGCTCCATAGCTTTCCATAGTGTGATAGACCGGTTTCTTAAATTGGCCCTGGGTCCACACTGGGCACGAGGAGATTGATACACAGACTCCAAGAATGACTTTAGAATATGATTTAATTAAATGGATCTGGCTTGATGCCGCTTACAGGAAATGCAGTAGGGCTCGTCCACGTCGGGGCTCAGTCAGCTTGTTGTGGCACGGGCTCGACGAGTGGCTGGATGTCTTCTGCGGCCAGGCTGGGGACTTTTCGCGGCTGTGCAGCTCTCGTTCTCGGCCAGGCGTTGGAGGAGCAGCTGGTGTGGAAGCGTGCTGTCGGAGGTCGAACGTGGGCGAAGGCTAGACCCCGGGCTCCCTGGTCAATGCGCGGCCCCGGTCTTCTCTTGTCGGGTTGTCAGCCTCCCCTGCCGACCTGCCTCGTTGGGATGTCGTTTGTCTCCCGTCGGCAGCTTTCTTCTCTTGTCGGGTTGTCAGCCTCCCCTGCCGACCTGCCTCGTTGGGATGTCGTTTGTCTCCCGTCGGCAGCTTTCTTCTCTTGTCGGGTTGTCAGCCTCTCCTGTGTCCTTGTACGGCCAGGCAGCCTAATTGGGCTGGCTGTCCCTCCCCCCGGCGTCTTTGTACCATTGTACCCCTTCAGTGGCTTTGCCGCCGCTGGGGACGGTTGAGCACAGAGAAGATTCCGCCGAAGATATGGGCCCTGGTAGCTCACGCACGGAACGTCACAATAGTGTTGTCGTTAACTTAAGCTGAGCCCTCTTCGTTAGCCTCCACGTTTCTGCCCCATGGGGCAGTGCCGGTAAGATGCAGCTTTTGTATACACTTTTCTCTTGAGGGATATTGATAAACGGCCATTCATGATCTACCGCAGCGTTTGCCTAGTCGTTTGAGCGTCCGCCTCGCATGCTGGAGGGGCGGTGTTCGATTCCCGGTGCCACCGGGTACCCACCGGTGATACAATGGGTACAAGCTTTCGCCTGCCTGATGCTCGGCATTTTTAGGGTGAAATGCTTGGGAAACGGGTATTTGACCCCACCTTGAGAAGATAGAAATACCTTGTGCCACGGTGCTCTTTGGCCACAGATTCCCTTGTGCCATAAAAATCCATTATCGTCATTGCCATTTATGATCTGAGAGAGCCTACCATATGCGCTCCACCCAATTCTTATACTTCTAGTTAGTTCCCTCTCATGACTCGATCGCTACATGCCCCAAGTAGACGTGCATCCCCTTACCACTTCCAGCGCCTCGATCGCTACGAATTGTGTATTGCCGTTCCCTTGCGAGACTATTGAGCATTACTTTGGTCTTCTGCATGTTAATCTTTAGATGCACCGTTCTGCTCTGCCTGTCTAACTCATTGATCATGCTTTGCAGTTCATCTGCAAAGCACAGGGACGTTATACCTCATATACAAATCTAATCACTGTTCCTTGCTACGTTCCTTGAACAGTGACAGTGGGATCATGTTTAAGTAATAACTCGTTGCATTCTGCAGATTTTTTTGCTCTTTTTTTATGAAAGGCGACATTTTTCGACCGAGAGCATCATGCAGGTGACGGAAAGCTTATTCTCTTCCTTATATTTTCATTAATCGCCAAATAACCATGGGTGTATAACGAACACATGCAGACGCTGCAGTCGCCGCGCATCACTCACCTGATGTGTGCACGGACGTTATAAGTTTTGTAAAATACTGAAAAATATTGAGTGAAAGAGAGAGAGAGAGAGATTAGAGGAGCCTGAGAATCAGTCCCTTTCAGGGCTCGGACTCAATTCAGAAGAAAATTTACAATGATGTTCCAATTCTATAAACAATTGCCAGCATGCATTCGTAAACCAACAGTGAACAACGGCAGAAAGGCGCTCCTCCAGGATGATTTTTTGTGTGTTACTGAGATCGCTTTTGCGGCAACCATCTCAAGGAACAGCTAGACTCCCTTCCAGTGATAGTCACCATCTAGAAAACGCACCACCCCCCTCTCCCCCCTCGTTTTCAAAGATAGTTTTCTTCTTGGCGCTTCTCACCATGCTGTTCAAAAGCTAACTGCGCATTGTGCCGGCAGTGAAAGGATTTTAGAGATAATAAATGTGTGTTACAT
The DNA here is from genome assembly GCF_055824585.1 of Amblyomma mixtum. Classification (NCBI taxonomy): domain Eukaryota; kingdom Metazoa; phylum Arthropoda; class Arachnida; order Ixodida; family Ixodidae; genus Amblyomma; species Amblyomma mixtum. The sequence goes on from NC_143014.1 coordinate 51,448,659, forward strand.
TTTACACTGGAAAATCTTCAAAGCGTGCTATCATCAAAACAGTGCGATCGTTGCTTAATTGGTAAATGCGCATTTTATAATAGTGCATGTGGCGAAATTAATCAGCCCTGATCACGTTTGCAGCTGCTTCATGCTTTGACGCCTTTGCCTCTGCGAACTGCAGCAGTAATTCTCCCTGGGCCGCAGTGGTCACAGGGGGCATATCAAAATTCATAGCCACGGAAATGCAAATGAACGCTTCCGCTTGGTACCATCTAAAGCAATCGTGCGAATATCGTTTCGCGAATGTGTTATAGCTCTTTATCGGCCAGCTTATGTACAAACCCTGTCCGTAATGTGTATCTGGCGTACTTGGTGAACTAAGCGTTTTGGGCGCTCATATACGTTTCCTTGAGTGGTGAGTGGTGCATTGCGAATCTGGTGCGTGGCTCTGGTTGCCCCACCTACACCCTTTCGTATAGCTCCCATTCCTACCGACCTCGCCGCTCCACTCTCTGCAGTTGCTTTATACGCTCGTTGCGGATTTCATCAGGTCATACTATCGCTCCGAATGCCTGTCTGCCGGGCGATTCATTAATTATCTCTCTCAAGCGCACCATACTCTACCCATCTCGCATTGCCTCACGCTCCAATTACTTTCTCTTCTCTGCTCGTTGCCTGTGTTCTAATCTGTGATACCGGCTCCGTTCGAGTGTTGCTAAAGAGTTCTTGAAGTGTTTGCTCTGGGCGTTGATAACCAGCCGTAGCTGCCTTTTATGCCTGACTATTGTACGGCCCCAGACTAAATACGCTCATATTGTTGAGAAATGTCCAGTTCTCGCAACTCAGGCACCCGCGAGGAAAAAAAAAAGAAAACTGGAAGGGGGGAATGAATGGGAGATGAGCACTGACGCTCGCAAAGAAACAACGAAAAGAAAAAAAAACAATGTTCGGCGCACTTTCTCCGCATTGCCCAAGCCCATAGCAGTATTGCGCCTGTTCGCGGAGAGGCTGATCAACTCGGGACACCCTCCCTGGCCCTGGTTACGCAAATGCCCGCCCGCGCCTGTGGCGCAAAAGGACGCCGCCTATCGTCGTTGTTTTCGCCCTAGTGCCGTCCGTTAACCGACCTTGACGGCGGCAACGGCGGCGGCGGCGGAGATACCCCCCCCCCCCCCCCCCCCCGCGTGCCGCCCTTTTTTTCTTTTCTCTTTTATCTGCGGCGTCTCGTGCTGCGCGCGAGCCGTAAACTGAGATCTCCGGCCGACGTACCGACAATGTCAGCGGAAAAAGTGCCCTGCCCTGTTTGGGTGTTGCTGCACGTTTTTCGCGCTCCTGGGGCAGATGCTGCGATTCGCCAGCGGTGCTCGCCCCTCTCGGTCAGTGCGGCGCTGCCGCAACCGAGGTGCGAAAGACTGCCGCTACGTCCCTAGATCAGAACCCTACTATGGACATAGTGGCAGTCAGAGCCGTGCGGCTGTGATCTTGGGGCCACTCAACTCCCATTCAAGTGCCAAAAGCAACGCTGCTGATTGAAAGAAATTAAAAGCCGAGGACTTCTAGATTCGACGAATTTTTCTAGATTCACAACCCCTTTATTCGAGACAGCATGAAAAAATGGGATTCATTCTCCCTTCGGCATATATCAGACGCTTAGTTTGAAGTAAGATCACTGCTGTGCGTACACGAGCAGCTTAGAGTTTTTTTCAGAGTACCGACGTAATAACACTGACTGGTGCTCACTGCAGACGAGAGACTACCACGGTCTTTGTTTTTGCCTCAGCACACCATGCAAAGCATTCGATCCTAATTCGTGTAAACAAATGCTCTCGTCCCTTGCGCTTCTCAGGTTCAGGCTAACAACCCGTTGCGTAAACATGACTGCAAGTGGATACAGCGAAAGCTAAGTCTAGATATTGAGGAAAGTGTCCTGTCTTCAGACTTCAGGGCTACTTCAGCCAGTGAGTGAACGCATCTAATGTCCCTGAAATCTGACGACGCTAATACGCTGATATTTTTGTCGCTCTTTAGGTGCTCGTTCCAACTAGATCAGGATACGTTTCTTCAACTATACGTTTCCAGCGTTGTCCTGTGTACTTCACCTGCTTGTGAACGCGTCCTTTCCGCTGGTTTTCCACTTACCATGCACCAACTGGCCCAACAAGCTACGCTTCTTCAATACTGCAACTATACAGAAGGCATTCCTAAAGTCGCTTGCAGCAAAATCAAGCAGAAACGTGCGCGTGTTCTGTCCCCGTACAGTGTCCAGTTTGGTTGCGTATGCGCTACCTAAAATGGCCTGGGAACAGCTACGTCTGACTCTAAGCAGGGCGAGGGGCTAAATTAAGCGCTAACGCACAGTTGCAAAACTCGTCGCCTGCGGGCGTTTGTCTCGTTACGCATTTGCGGTCGTAGTCAGTGGCTTGTAAGCTCTGATTGCGCCAACTTAACCCCGCGGCTTTTCTGTAGACAGCGGTCGTACGGCAGCATCACATCTGCGAGACCCACAGCGGGAAATCGCGGCAACGTCCAGTCCGCCTGTTCAGCTCCTCGAGTGCACGTGTCGAAATCGAGTTCACTGCTGGAAAAGAAACGGGACGGTTCTGTGGAAGAGCGCCGCATTTTTCTTGTTGCCTCTTGTTCGGGCGCAGCCCTCTGACACCACGAAATCCGGGCAACCACGAGGGAGAAAGCGAGAGCGGATATTTTCGTTCTTTTTTCCTTTTTCCTGGAATCGGCTCACTCTTTTTAGCATTTCTCCAACGCGGCGCCAGGCGAACCGCTGACGTCACGAGACTCGGACCGGGAGGGAGGAGAGGTGTGTGGGGCAACCTTGACTCGACGCTTCGGCCGACCTCGAAACTGTTTTCATCCCGCGGTTCATGCGAGTGCATCTGCAGCCCGCGCTCGACACCCACCCATCCCCTTCTCGAGGCCCCCCACCGCCGCCCGAAGGCGGCGCAAGGCCGGCTCGCCCGCTGCGCTCGCCTGTGGGAAGGCAGAAGAGGCGCAGACCCTGACAGCTCTTTCTGAGAAGTTCGTTCCTCTCGTTCATGCTCGCTCAGTTACTCTCGCAGAGGTGATGAGTTAAAAAAAGGAGCGCGACCGTTCGCCGTGTGAAACGAACGGCCCGTTTAGTAGCGTTCATTATTTTCGTTTTAATTCTCATTTCACTAAGCACGCATGACAGACTGCTTGCTGGTGCGAATAACTAAGCACGTGTCTCGCAAGCACGAATGAAGATCAGATGCGTTAATTACAACGGCGAGAAAATTTCCAGCGCTCCGTTAGACTGATATGAAAGAAATAATGAAGCAAAAATACAGTGCGGCTCCCTCCTACGTGGCTAGAGACACGTTCGTGAGGTGAAAAGTGCAGTAAGGAGTTCGAGATTGACTGCGCCAACATTTGCAGTGCGTCACGAGTTAGGAATTAACTGCGCCTTTATTGCAGTGCATCACGTTTATCTTTTCCTAATTTTTATGTTCTCTTTGAACATGGAATGCCGCGCTACCTCAGGACAAGATTTTACAGATAACACATTCTGTCACTCTCTCCTTGAGAGCACTGTAACAAAAACAGTCGAAAAAAGACATGTATATCCATTCCGTTTGAACCAATTGATAGTATGCCTTGCTGACGGGCTGGTCAATCGTTTTTGAAAAGCGAAAGCTGCCCGTGTTAAGCGAACACCTGAATACCAATAAGGTAGCCTACTGATCTATGCAAAGAAACGTAGTGAATGGGTGATGAACTGAAAGCATGTGCTAGTATCTCATTACGTCCCTCAAGTGGAAGAGGCGAATGGCTTAGCGACATATGTAAAGGCACATTTGAAAAGCCTATCGTAAATTAAGCCGCGAAACCCCAAAGAAGGATCGCGGCAGTGTTTTGACAAATGAACCGAGTTCCAGAGTCAGCAACATTTGCCTTGAACCCTGGGCTCTTCTTAATACGATCGTATCTGAGCAATGCTTGCTGCAACGAGCCTGCCCACAATACTGTCTGGTATATATAACGGGACGGCGAAATTTAGGAAAATTGTAAAGAAAACAAAAAAAAAAGGAACTGTTATGTTGAAGCAGTTGCTTGAAGCAGCACGTCATGACACCGCCCACACAAAAGTTTTCGCAGTGGCTCCAGAATTTCTTCCACGTGGCTGTGCTTACTTTTTTGCTTATTAAGGCGAAAGCCTTTAATGGCTCATACTGTCGTCCGTTAACAAAGTGTGTCACACGCGTTTAACTCGGGAACTGAAAAGGGTAGGGGAAAACCAATGGTTGCTTCAGATAGAAGAGGAAAAAATGAACCTAGATGCAAATTTTGATGACTGTAGATTAATTAGTTAATTAATTAAAGGCAAAAATGTCGAAACTGCGTCGAAATAGCGCGGACGCCGATATAGCCACGGGAACGGTGTGACGTCACACCCACCGGAAGTCGTAATTGCATAGTGTCCTCGGCTTTCACCTCTAAACACTTTAGTTGCCAAAGTGTCCTCACAATTTTTTTCTTAGCTTTTTCAGTACGTAAGTGGCCCGTTGACGACCATATAAGAAACAATAAATAAAAAGAAAGACTGGAATAAAGAATGGAGGAAGGAAAGAAGAAAAAAACAAAGCACGGAAGGGAAAAAAAAGTAATGGAATGTTGACAATGAGAGTTTTCAAAGCTGATTAAAATTAATTATTTTCATGCAGCGTTCGCAGAGCCATATAACTCAGCGGAGTGCGGAGACCTCTGGGAGCACCATAAAAATACTCTGGCCTTGGCAAAAATGTTTACTTCTTAAGCCGTACACAAGACCAACCATGCAGCGCACGTAGCCTGTTTCTGACCATTTTTTTTTTTTGCTTGTTGCTGCTTATCGCGGTCAATGAGAGCATACCGTTTACAATGCTTGCAACGTTGGCGATAAATACTTTTCGGACGACAGTTTTAGTCGACCTTTTAAGCTTAGAATAATTCAGCCCAACCAAATTTCTTTGTTTGCTTGTTTGCGAAGTAATCTAGCTGTCACAGCAACGCCCTTATTTGGTTGCTTATCACGCGAACATTCAGAAAGCTTTTAGTGGACAGTGACGTCATTAAACACCATTCGTTCAAAACGGATTGTATGTTTCGATTAACATGCACTGTTCGGCAATTTTGTTGAGGACAGCATTTTTTTGAGTTCCATTTCAGCGTACTGTAATGAAATTTTGCCTTTTTTTGTTTATTTAAAGTATCATGTTTCGTTAAAAAATTGGGATCCTGAGAGGAAAAATGTTTGCAGTAAAGTGTTATTCAATTATAACCGTGCTATCAATCAGTGCTCCAAGGGCGACGAAAGCTCCAGGAAAAATTCCATCAAGTTAGCGCGCAGTATTTCTGGGCCATTACTATGTATGTCTTAGTACGTGAGTCTACTGCGAGTTGTAGATATGGGCTCTAAACTGAATGACAAGCACAGTGCGTTGAAAGAAACTATTCTTAAATCTCTGTGGGCTATATGCCAGAGCGTTTTCTTTACTTCAGCCACGTTGCAACTACGAATTTCAATGGCTGCTGAGTCGATTGTGAGTACTCGCCTGTGCAGGAATTTTTTCTTATTCCATGCGGCGAGCTTCGGAGGATCCTGATGACAGTAAACGGCCATCTCTCTGGTTATGGCCGGGAGTCGGAAAGCTCATAGTTTAGGCTCAAATATTTTTTCTCGTAGCTTCGTTGTTTAAAGCTGTGCAGAGGGTTGTTGCTGACATCAGCGTTTGTTCTTCGAAGGGATCATTGTTATTAAAAGAGCTATTTGAGTGCGACTAATAAACAAAGTTATGTATTCAGGGATAGTGAATCGACCCCTCATAATTGTAGCGAGTTCAGAGAGAGAGAGAATAAACATTTATTTGTAAAAAGGAGACCGGAGCGGATTGTGGTTGGGGTCCTCAGTCCAGGACTCCAGTATCTTCCACCGACGCTTTGGCGATGGCGACCAGCGCCTCCTGGTCTTCCAGGGTGTTGCTGGCTCTCGTCGCCTCCCACTGCTCCAGCGCCGCGTTGAGCGGCTTTAAGTGGTTGGGTTTAGCTGTGCATGTCCATGCAATGTGGGAATATCGACAGGTCAAGGACATATGTATCAGCGTATAATGTTCGGTGAATGCGGTGTAGGGGATGGACATTGGGGAAAGTGAGCGTTTGGATGCGTCTTGGGTGGTAGGTGTCCACCGGGGAAAGTTTCTTATGTGGCGGGGGGGTAGAGACGCCTCTTTAGGCGGAGGGTCTCCAGACGGGTTGAAAAATGGGTTGAGGGTGGGTAGAGAGTAGAGTCAGTATGCCCCACTCGGTTGGTATAATCTCGAGCTAGGGCGCATCTGCCCTAATATTGCCATCGATAGCTGCTTGTCCTGGGACTCAGGTGATGACGTGTCCATATTGGAGGTTGCCGCTCAGAACGCGGAGAACCGTGCGCGGGGCACGCCCAGTCGTACAGGCTCTGCAGGTGGCTTGGGAGTATGTAAAAATGTGGGTACCGTGGTGTTGGGTGTCGCTCATCTTGATGGTGACGGCTATTGCAATGGCTTCTGTGGCCGCCTGATCCGGTGCCGTGAAGGACACTCTAATCGAAGAGGAGTTGGGGTGATTTACAGCAGTGCAGGCATATCTGTGGGGCTGTGCATAAGAATCCACATCTACATACATACCCGAGGTGACCTGGCCGTATTGACTATGGAGGGAGTTCAGGCTTCTATATTTATTGGACTACAAAAACTTGGTTAAATATCATTTTAGTCATTTGTATTGAGGAGGATTCCCCGACATGAAGCAGATTTCAATCAAGGAAGTACGGCTGCAAAAGAAATATGCACAGCTTTCTCAAACGTTTGCCATCGAAGAACACTGTGCTGCTTTCTTTTGTATCTGACGGCTGCGTTCGGGTGGATATCAAATACTCTTTCACAGCGCTAGCTCCTCGATTTCGCGTCGGTAGCGGTGTCGTCGTCAGTCCTTACGCGCCTTTGCCCTCAACGTAGGAAGGTAACAGCGTAGGAAGGCCCATAGCAAAATGACAGACAATCCTATATGAATATGTACAAAGCTAACGGGACCGCAGCGGTGGCCTAGTCGTTCGAGCATACGCCTCGCATGCGGGAGGTGCGGGGTTCGATCCCCAATGCCGCCGGGTACCCACCGGTTTCTTTAATGGGTACAAGACTTCCCCTGGCCTGGTGCTCGGCTTCCTTAGGGTGAAATGCTTGGGAAATGGGCCTTTGACCCCACCTTGAGTAGAAAAAAAATATTTGTGCCATGGCGCTGCTTGGCCACAGATGACCTTGCGCCATAAAAATTCACTATCATAGAAAGCTAACGGCTCGGAGGCACGGTACTCTATACCCTGGTCTCCACTCTGCGCGAAAACCGTCTTGGGCGAGCAAATTCGAACTGGAGGTGCTATCCCGGAACTAGAGGTGCTAGCTGCTCGTGTTTTATCAGTGGCAGTCCAGTGGCAGTCCAGTGGCAGTCCAGTGGCAGTCCAGTGGCAGTCCAGTGGCAGTCCAGTGGCAGTCCAGTGGCAGTCCAGTGGCAGTCCAGTGGCAGTCCAGTGGCAGTCCAGTGGCAGTCCAGTGGCAGTCATGTGGGACGTCACTGGTCGTACCCTGAGGGTAAGCGGCTGTAATTTTTACTCCCTTGGCTTAATATTCATTTAATAACCTGACGTAACTAGTAACTGATTTTTATCGCATGAGGCAAAGAATTTCCTTTATGTGGCTTTTTAGCATCGCTTTTAATCCTAAATTCTGGAAGGATGTTAACAGTCTAGTCTTGTAGGAAATCTCGGCAACAGAATCAGTGGCACAGCCACAGCGTCCTCTATACCCTGCCGAGACCTCATTTTAATTTAATAAACTGCTTCATCCGAGTAGGCCGCACCATACTTCGTATGTGTTGGCTATTTTTGTTGTTTCAATTCCATCAAAATCACGTCATATCCCTTGTGCGTTGGCTTGGCCTAAAACCGCCGTGTTATGTGGCAGAAACACAACTCTCTTCCGTGTCCGCGTAACGGTGCTGGGTGCTCATGGCAGGGCAAGGTAACACAACCGAAAAACTACTTTCCAGTACTGTGACTTCATATCCTGCCAGTTTATCGCCTCCTAGCCGGTGTGCTCACCCTGGTAACAGGCCCATCCAGATGCGATGGGGGACGAGGTCAGTGCGTGGCTGGCATCACTCCCACAGTAGTAGTAGTATCAGTAGTGGTTTATTATTACAAAAGCAGATAAGTTGTCCCAGACCTTACTTACAGGACAGGTTCTTAACTTTTTACAGCGCAGATTGTGCGTTCCTTGAGTTGAGCGTCGGTGTCGTCGGCGTAACCGACAGAGCGAGCGCAGGAGATTGGTTACCGCGGTAACCATCAGAAGAATTACCGATCGGAGGGTTACCGAGGAGGGTGGTTACCATAGGTACTAACGAGGGAGAATGGTTTCGTGGGGGGTTATGACAAGAGTGGAGGCACGCTCCATTTGCGGCGGCTGCTGCCAAACGCGCCGTCCGAGGAAATGCTCAGCGGTGGCGGCGCCGCGCGCTTGGAGCAACGTACTACAGAGGTGTGCTAGTCGAATAGAGAGTATGCGTGGAAAACTCAAAAGAACAGTCTACAACCCCACGTATATGCGGCCCGTTGTGCCCTAGGCGATACGTGCAGGGCAATTTTTGATTTATTTTTTTTCTTGGCTTCCCACCATCTAACGCAAGTGTACGCGTGTCCCTCTCAAATCCTTCCCTCTATACACTATTAAACCGAATACCCCAACGGCTGCGTTGAAAATTCGCCTTACCGAGTATCGCAGCCGTGCAGTGAGTTTTTGCCACCTCCAATGATCACAAAATTTGCAGAAATGGGGTCTCTCTTCAAGAGCAGGTCGTGAGATGTTGGTGTAGAAAGGCTTAAGTGTGCTGATCAGTGGGTTTTAAACAACACGCGTCTGAGTATTAAAACATCTTGCTGGGTTCTCACTAACGTCAAAGGGTTTTTATAGCTGCTCAACAACAGAAAGCCACACTACAGTACAGTACAGTGCTGTTCTGTCGTATCGCTTTGTGTCGTCCAGCTGCGCTAAAAAAAAAAAAAACATATTATGCCGCGTCTGAGCATTTGCGGGCTCAACAGCCTCAGCCGTTAGGCATTCTAAAAAAAAAAAAACAATATTTAGCGAGAATTAAACCAGAAAGAAGAAGCTGAGAAATTTCTAAACAACAAACATTGAGGAAAGTATGACTGACAATGTCTTCCACAACATGAAAATTGTGCGAGACTTAAATCCGCACGCTGAAATTTTAAGGTAACTTTTTTTCTTCTAGAAAGTATTAATTTTATAGCCACGTACTATATTCAGCTATGTTGATATAGCGACAGATGAAATAATATAGGATGTGTTGACAGTATTTCTACTTTGCATACTCGAAATTGAATAATGACTTATTGAAGAGCAGCCTAAGTAATACTCCGCAAAGCACCTCTTTGACACCATGCCGTAGCTACACTAAAATACTGCTTGAATCATGCAGCCTGTTCTGCTGTATGTTTCTATCTTGCAACAACTGGATTAAAAAGATTTTAGCGAGAGCCGGAAGCATTTTTGATTGTAGGCTTTACAAGAAACATATGCAAAATAATACATGCGAGGCCACCTTAGCTGGCTCCGACTGCGATAACACAGAACACTACGGAAGCTTGAGGTGCATTGCGCTGTATTTGTGCCATATTCCTGTAATTTACTATTTTATAAACTGGTGTGCCAGGGAACCACTGTATTGTGACCTTTTAGGGTGGAGCTAGACCCATGCAAAGCTGTGTTTCAGAGCCCTTCGCCCCAATTTCTTGATGAAAAGTAAATACGTACACACTTTACTGTAGCCGCCGTGGCGGTTCAGTGGTTACGGAGCTCGTCTGCTGACCCCAAAGACGTGGGTTCGATCCCGGCCAAATGGGGGCGTCATGCTAGAGGCCCGTGTACTGTGCGATGTCAGTGCACGTTAAAGAACACCGGGCGGTCTAAATTTTATTTATTTATTTATTTATTTATTTAATTACCCTCAGGGCCGTTAGGCGTTACAGAGGGGAGTGGGGATAACATGCAAGTACAAAAAACAAAATTGCAGCTAGAAAAATTGAATATAGTTACAGCACACACTGGTATAAAATCAATAACAGAATTAAAAAAGGCAGCATTTCACAAAACAAAACACAAAAGAAAACAGCAGACAATAAATTAACAAAGTTATAAACATCTTGTACGACAAGGAGGGATCCAAACTTTGTGACGGTGATCAATGCGTGCTGAAATATAGGGTGGTCTCCCTACGGAGACCGGAGTCTTCCACTACTGCGTCCCTCATAGCCTGAGTCGCTTTGGGATGTTAAACCCCAAGGCCATACCAACCAACCAGCACTTTACTATGTCAGGAGGAGATGACACCGGAACAGGAGTTATTGCGTGTCAACTGGGGTTGTTGCTTTGCGCTATTGATGAACAATGCAGTGTGTCAGAACAGCATGTTAGCGGTTAGGTGTCACTGTGCAGCAAAATCATCAGTGAGGTCTGGACTGTGGCCTAGAACACGATTTTCAACGTAGAATTTTTTTGACGGTCTTTCTAAATTGGTTTAACGCAATAGAATGAGAAATACTTAGTTCACAAAAAGTGTAACTAACGAAATGCCAAGCGTCAAAGTGAAGACAGGTACGTTAGAGAGAAAAGAAATATTGAGTTTCCACGGGCGCATTACGAGAGAAAAATGATGGGAAGTGGAAAGTGCGTGATTGGCTGTGGTGCACTGGAAGATGATTATGTATGTTCGACGGTTCGCGTGACACGAAGGGAGTGCTTGAAATCTGCTCAGCCGACGATAAAGGCAAGAGCAAACTTGTTTTCGAAGTGCAGTTTTTTTGTGCTACTAGGCAAAGGCACGCCCTCACAATTACACTCGCAACTTTTTCGTTATAGGCGCTATTTTCTCCTCAAAACTATAATGAATTGAATAAACTTGTCAATGGTGTAGGGTCCCTGTCTCCTATAAATCTTTTTTTTTTTCTCTTCTCGTGCCTCAAGTTATTTTTGTTGTTCTGATGCAGTTTGTTCCACGTGATGCTTTATGCGCTTCTAGTTTTCTTTTGTCAATCAAGAAAGACAAAAAAGACTAATTGCACTCTACAAACGCTCACTTGTGATTGCAATGCGTCCCATTATTAATAATAATAAATGAGCAATAGGTGGTGAGGGCACCTTTGTGTCCATTATAAATGGCCTAAGAAACCCGTATTGAAAATGTCCAACAGGGCATAGATACTAAATATTCCGTATGTGAAAGATTGCGTTCTTCCAGGCGCACACCAAATTCCGCTTTACCGGGATTTTAAGTTTTATTAGTACTCCCACCATCCCTGTTATTTCGCAACACCGAAAGGAGTTAGTCTATTATTTATTCTATTTTTAAATTTACTTTCGTGAAAAGGGTTGATCTATGTTCAAATTCAATTAAACAAATTCTTTATTTCTGTAAGGGAAAAAGGCCCCTGGGCAAAAAGCGGCTTACGAAGTAGCTTGACAGGGCCTGCAGCTTTTCACGTGGCAACAGATAGCAGCAATTATAAATAATAGCACGGGCTAAAACTGCATGAGCGACGTAACTTCAGTCCGTAATTAATAAAAAGCATGTCAAGCGTTTTTACCAACGAAATCAAAATGCGACGGGACAATGCGCCAAGTAAGAAAACAAATACAGAAAATCAATATCAAGCCAAAAATACAATCCTACCAAGTATTTGTAAAGAATCAGAGCAGGCTATAACGCTTTCTAGGCTGTCTGCTAGTATTGGCTACTTTATGATACAGAGAACTTTAAAGACGGACGGCTATTAAAATAGCAGAAATTGTTTGTATAAGGTACTGTCCTCGGGCGTGCGAGCATGTGGTTGGGGTGTGTGAAATGTTTCTTTTTTTTTAATGCAATTTTTACGTGCTGTGTGTAATTATGTTCTCACAACTTGCTTTTTGCATACAAATCTCTAGTATAAACCCGAAAGTGCTCAACCACAGCTGTCATGTGTGACCAATGGGCGCAGGGGTTTTTTGCAAGCTTCGGCTGGCAGCATTTTTCCTTTGTGTCCCTCTCTTACATTTATAAATGTTGAGCGATAGAAATGAAGATTTGATTTTGATTTCTGTAACCGTGGCGTTCGTGCCTGTTAAAAAGAAAAAAAGGAAACTATAGTGCGTTCCGCTTAATTACTGTAGCAAAAGTAGCAGCGTACGTAACATCATTTGTAGGCGCTGCCCCTGGTATTATTTTTCTTCGCACAGCGGCCTCCAGCTCAAGGGTATGGCATTAAATCAGATAACACGTTCCGCAGCCTCTGGGTCAGGCAGCGACCGCGTCGACGCTTCCGGCCGAGACTGCCTCGACGGGAAATATGCATTTGGTCCTTAGCATATTTTCGCTTTCAGTAGCCTAAAATAACTGATTGATATTGCCCGATATATATCTTTTCCTGAGAAGGAAAAGACTGAAAAAAATAATTTTCAGTACGGTGTCTAAGTGTTTGGCTTTATGACCCTATGAACAAAATACGGCAAAACATTTTTTTTTTCTGTTTTAGTTAGACTGTATGGCCTTCACGGTGCATGCTATTGTCGAACGGCAGTTCGTTGTCCGTTACGCTGTTCTGCTGCGCAGCCTGCCAGGAAGAAGTTTATTGGTAAAGCCGGTCAGGTAGAGGCAATACACCCTTCCTAAGAATTCCAGGCCCGTCTATGCAGGCGATCATTTTGGTAAGAGAAAATACCGATGAAGGCTGAACGAAGAAAAATTGGTTGTTTTCTTCTATTACGCAGCGTGTGCATGCTAAATGGTGTCGTCTCAATGCACTTTTTCAATCGAATGGCTGAACGTGCTCGCAAGTAAACAAGCAGACAAGCAAACAGAAGCTGTAAAAGCAAAAGACGAGTCCGCGATTTCAGCGCTGTGAGAAGTATCTTGGCTGAAACTATTATGCTGGAGTGTACGCCCTTGCACAAAAGCGTTCCCTTGCGTTTTCTTTACGGAAAACATCCAGATGAATTGCCTGCACATCCACTTCGTTCACGGATGCCGTCTATTGTCGTACCTGTGCGTGCACAAAGTATCCCGCAGTGATAAGAAGGACGCAAGAATTAAATGACTAGGGCCTGCAGATGGGACATACATCCTGCTCAGCGACTCTGTATCCATCAGCACCCTTCTTAATTCTCTCTCTCGCGAAATCCGCGCAGGGTCTTCGTCCTCCGACATGCGCCACGCGCTTCGCCAGTAGATTTCGCTTCTTGGGAGCGCATACGCGCTGTGCTGTGCTCAGTGCTCAGTGGGAAGGCACTGATGCACGACTCTCTTTGCATTGTAGCTCGATGACCACTGACGGACCACTTTCGAGCGAGAGCCTGACGAGGCCCTGTTTTGTAATCCGTATTTTGAGTCTCGGTGGCGTCTCCGTTTCACTACGCATAAAAACAGCCTTGCAGCAAGGCGAACGATAAATCGTCAGTCTCTAATCGATGGTCTGACTATCTGAAGGCTGTCACTGCGACTACCTGGTCGCTGTTGACAAAATACGGTGTTCGCGGTCACATTAGTGCGCCAGCCATATTAGTGCCATTTGGTAGCATGAGAGGTTTAACGTCATGAAACTGCATGAGGAGAGGGGGGCTATGGAAGGCACTATAGTGGAGCTCTTTGGATTAATTATTAATTTCAGCCACCTGGGATTCTTTAACGGGCTCTTACATCGCTCAGCACACGGCTGTCTTTGCATTTCACCTTCATCGAAATGTGGAAACCGCAGACTGTGCTCAGACCCGCGACATTAGGGTTAGCAGCAGAACGCCGTAGCCGCAAGTGGCGAGTAATTGTAAATGTTATTAGTTTGAACAGCGGGTTGAATATGGCACTGCCACATGTGGCACTAAGATCATCCAAGTCTGCGGCGAGCGTTGCGTACCGTAGTGCGTGTACGAAAGAGGGACTTTTATAACTGCACTTTTATGCCGAGGACGAAAAACCCGGTTTGTGTAGCTTAGCGCCACATACTCAGCTTTTCAACCGAAATTTTGTGTTCAGCACAACATAGAACCTACAATTTAATTTTTTATCGTAAAAAAGCGAAATAAAAATAATTTTATTTCTTTTACCGTAAACAATTTGAGTTATGACAATAAAAATTGTTTGTGCAATAAGCACATATTCTCGTGAAGTATAGCGGAAACTTCCAGAACTATATTATGCGTCGTGTACTAAGACCTTTTTTTTTTTTTTTCACCTGCGCTACATGTCTTCTTTTTTTCCCCCTTCGCAGGATTCATTTGATATGCGACAGGATACCATGGCGGCCGAATCGAAATGGGCGGCCGGCTTTGTGCTTAGATGTATGTTTTCTTATACTTTCGTTACACCACTTTGTATATATTTACTATCTTTTCCTCTTTTTTTTTTTTAAGAGTTGACCGCTATCTGCCTGAGCGCCGAAAGGGTGAAGATAGCCCGCTTACAGGCAGCCGTTCACGCCTGCCCGGTAGGCTGCTTTCCGTGACGTCTGTCTTTATACCAGCCCTTTTACATTTGTACATTTATGCCGCTATCGCGCGCCGATACGCGCGCGCGCCCGCCGAGACCTCATCGAAAAGCAAGCAAAGAGGCGACGAAGGAGCTCCATTCACGAGAGAGCAGCGTCGTTTCGCCGAAGATCTTGTCGATGGAGCAAACGAAAGCGGAAGTTGCCGAGCATCGCCCTTGAACGGCAAGGCTCGGCGGCGTGCCGTATCGTTGATATCTCGTCACTGGATTAGGCACTTCCTTCCTCTAAGCGCTGCGTGACGCGAGCACCGTTGTAGTACATACACGATTCGAATGCGCGGCCGTGCTGGCAAGCTCGCCACGCACCTTGGGGGGCGCAAAACATAAAAAGAAAGCAAAACTGAAAGTAGGGGGAGTCCGTCCTTCCTCGGCTGGTTGGCGAGGTTGCTAGCCGCGCAGGTGCGTCGCGCGCACGCGCTCCCAAAGGGGCGCCCGTGCCAGGGGACGGCCGTGTTGCACCTCCAACTTAACGCCGCTTCTTGGTTTTTGTTTTCCTTCGGTTGCGCGAAAAGGACGGGAAAAAAAAGCAAAAAAAAAACGGAGGTGCTGGCGTCTGCGCCGCGCTCCGAGAATCCTCGCGTAGGCCGCGAGTCAAGGTGACATTACCAACTGATAGGCAGCTTCGCGTTTTTCTCTCCGATGCCACTGCGCAGGAATCGCGGCGGAAGCGAAAGTGCTTGCGCGTGTGACATGGGCGTAATCGGCGGCACCACGCCAGTGTGGCTTGCGGTGCAAAACACGCGCGGCTGGCTCGCTGTACGCGTGACAAAAGGCTGGCGAGACGCGCGTGGAATCCTGCCAGCGATGCCTCCCGTCCGAGAATACAACACGAGCTTAAGTGTGTGCTCTTCTGCCTCTTTTGCTACTTCTCTTTGCTCAGCGGCTTTGCCGGAGTGCTATCTCGCACGCTTTCCTTGTTCGCTGCGCGCCGTGGTAGCTGCCTCTCCGTCACTGGATTGTCAACACCTTCACGAAGGATGAGCACACCGGGCAAAACTTATGCTACGCGTAAACAAGCGAATTTTGTTCGCCGACGTAAAACCACTAACTAGCGCATGGAAAACACAAAAGACAAAGAAAGAGGACACGCACAGCGCGGAAATCCTTTTCTTTTTTTCCCCCGTCCTTTCAGTTTTTTGTGCGTTAGTTACCATCTCTGAATCATTAATGTGATGGTGCTAATTTCAATCTTGCTGTAGAACCACAGGGGATGTGGCTATTATGGCTGCATAAGGACCAGTCACTCCATACGCAATGATACATGTGCCAACCGCACATCTAGCACAAGTCGGCCCTATCCTGGAAGCAGTCTTCATTATGAAGGTTCCAAAGCTGTAACTACATAAAAAGTGCATTAAATCTGCCCATGAATAAGCCTCCTTTTTCTCAGAGTGGGTACCTCTGTCGTCGACAGACATGCATCTTCGTTTCTGAATCTTAAGGAAACATCCTGCGAGAGTCCCTTCTGGAGCATAGTTGGACTGCTCTATTGTGGCCGTCGCCGCCCGCATGCATACCAATGTTAAGTAGATCTCTTGTGCCATTCAAACACAGTCTCTAGACCAGACCTCGCTACCACAGCTGTACAAGGTTCTATGTTTTATACAAGGTTTCATATTATACAAAGTTCCATGTTTTAATGTTAGACGTACTGAGCTGCATACACGATAACAAGTTTCCTGATCAAAACAAATTCTGCAGGTGAGATCAGCAGCGCGTTGATTTGCACTTTCCTTTCGACCTGCAAGAATTTAGCTGTGTCACATTCAAAGCCATACCATGAATCAGATTTACCGAAAAGTTGTAGCAAAAGTACTACACGATGTTCGAAGTCCGTAACTTATCAAACGTGTTCATAGCATAGCACAGCTGTTGTTTGATGTCCACACCTTGAACATCGCCACGGCGTTACACGTACTACCAGCTGCGGTCGTAAGTCAGCGTGACAAATGTGCATATGGATTCAGTTCCTCCAATAACAAGCGGAAAGCCTATGTGCAATCTGCAGACGTATCAACAGCTATTGTTAGGAAAGCGACAATTCATACATTTCATCCAAACGACCCGCCGCGGTGGCTCAGTGGTTATGGCGCTCGGCTGCTGACACGAAAGACGCGGGTTCGATCCCGGCCGCGGCGGCCGAATTTCGATGAAGGCAAAATTCTAGAGGTCCGTGCGCTGTGCGATATCAGTGCACGTTAAAGACCCCCAGGTGGTCGAAATTTCCGGAGCCCTTCACTACGGCGTTCCGCATAGCCTGAGTTGCTTCGGGACGTTAAACCCCAATAAACTTAACTAGTTTCATCCAAACGCTAGCTTTCCTGACCCGCTGGACGAGTTTAGTCACTTGCGAGCACAGTACAAGTCAGCGATGTTTGTTACAGTCGGCTGTCGATCCCACATGCAAGCTCAGGAAGTATGCCACCATCCAGTGGCGTCACTAGGGTCAGCTGCATCCGATGCGCATCACCCTTCCCCCTCGCTTCTCTTCCAGCGCATGACTCTGTTGTTGAGCTCCGCTACAACGCTGAGCTCGTTCTATACCGTACGGAAGATAATTCGCCAAACAAATTGCATGAAAAATCCGCTTAGCAAATATGTCTGCACGTTCATATTAAAAGGACCAGATAAACATACCGCTGAAATTTGCTTTTTGGACAAAGAAACACTAATGAAGAGATAAACACCAGTGTTTGTGACATGCATGCATGTGGCGACTGACTGTGTTAGAATCAGCAGAGCAAATAAATAGTAAAGTACTGCCAACATTGTGTGAGAATTTAAATAGTTTACAACGATATCAGGAATACCTAGAAACAGTTAAAATGGCGACCGGCCAGCTATTTCAAACTAAATAAAAAATTGATATCAGCAGGAATAACTAGAGAGACCAAATCAACTGATGCACTGTCCTAGCATATGAGCACGGGAAAACGCGCGTTCTCATTAGTGAAGGAAACTAGAGTGGCGAATGGCACAAAGCCCATCTGAAGATAGAGAAAACAACTGAATTCATAGCCGTTGGACTAAGCAAGAAAAAATAAGAAACCATTCAAGAGGGTTTATACAACGAAAACAGCTAAATGACATTTGCAAGAACGAGAAGGTAGAAATATTTGCTTATGAAAAACAAACACCTTCAGAAGGTCACCCGGTACATATACGAGGCGTATCCAGTAAGTCGCTAATCCCAGCATATTCCGCCATTGTTTCTGAGCCTGTCTGTGCAGACTGAAACGCTTCCGGACATGAACACTCTAGCAGTTCAGTCCGATTGAAGCACTAGAAGGGACGGGATGGCAAGTGCAGAAAAGTGAGGACTAGGAAAGCAAGAGATTTCAAACTTCGTTTCGTGACTAAATTCTTCACAAAAGTAAAAAAAAAAAACTAAGTAAGTTCATGAAAGGATGATCACTATATAAGGCATCCATGCACTTTCCTACCATCGAGAAAGTCTTGGCTGTAGATGACCTCCGTTCAGGATGACTTGTCGAGCACCTTTAGAGGAGATGTGCAGTAGTGTGAAGGCCGCGCTTTTTAAAGATCATCGGTGTTATATATAAGTTGATATTTTATGAATCTATTTAAGCGTGATGTTTTGATGGTCTCAATGGTCAGTTCCCGGCAAAAGGCCTGAATGATGACACCTGAGCAGAAAGCATGTCGCCAGCAATATAGGCAGAAGAATTAAGACATTCTTATGAAGAATTCAAGAAACTTTTATCCTCGAATTGTTACAGATGCTCAAAACATCGGTCTACAATCACGATCTTGTGTCCAAACAAGCGGACATACATGCAAGGAAGCACTAGGCTCTCCAGCACTTAATATATTGCTGATGCAAATTTAGGATGGAAAGATTACGGCAACAGCCTCTAAGGATATAGGAGGCGCACTACTACTAAAATTCACGCCAGAGAAGGCGATGACTAGAGGCACCTGTGGCTTCAATAACGAAGGTATTACGTGAGCAGTCAACGGGAAACGCCTTGGGATGCTGTTGGCAAGTGCGTTGCGGAAACTATGTTCATGGCAGTGCGCCAACTCATATGTCTCGCGAACCGCAAGCTGCTATCTGTGAACGCGGCTTCACATGGAGCTTAACCATTCACCCTGCAGTTCAGACCCAGTGATTACTTTCTCTTTCGCAACCCCGGGGAATTTCTGCACGGGTAACAATTTCCTGATGATAATGCAGTCAAAGGAGTGGTAACAGGGTTCCTCAAGCCCCAAGAAGTGTTTTGTTGTGAGAATAACCATGAGAAGCCAAACGGACATAGTGTGTTTATGTCAAGGGGAATTACATTGATAAGTAGTAGGTTCAATCTTTCTCGGAAAAATTTAGTTTTCATGCTCAGCTAGACGCCTTATTGAATACACTTCATATTACCCTTGTCAGGAACTAACAAATGTACAAAATGTGTCGGCACTTGCGAAAGGATTCACTGACTGCAAGCGTGTATGGAGCAAGACAAAAATAAGGAATCAAAATTTGCTTTTGCACGAGCGCTGCAAAGCTGCTGATTATTTTTCCAACGTCGATGCTTTTGGCCAGTTCGCTTTCAAAAGATAATTCTGCAGCGCCTGAGAACCAAACGACTCCATTCTAGATAAGTAGTTTTTGATAGGTTTCAAAATATAACCGTCATCCTCTCTGATGATGATACAGACAGGAATATCCTCTGAAATATTTGCAGGTATGGTGAAAAGGTCGTGTGAAATAAAAAAAAAAATTCCACTGAGGGATGAATGTGAAGAATTCCAATGCTGATCAATTCATGGCCTCCTCGAGGTCAAACATGCCGCTTTGAAGTGTCTTCACAGCCGGGGTATCGCGACGAAAAATGCGCTCTGAGACAACGTCAGACAAAGTTGTGAGTGCCGCAATTGAAATATTGAGCTTATTCATGGTTTTATTTTCAAAAAAAAAGCACTGCGCCCCCCTCCCCTAAGCTCTATATCCCCCCCCCCTCCCCCCTCTGCCTTGAGCCCACCACTTTGTACCGTGGCAGGCCAGCGCGAAACAACAAGTTGGTTCGCCTGTCAAGCAGTCGGCTCTTTTCTTTTGTCCGAAAAATAACATGCGCCTTGAAATCGGTCAAGCCCAGAGCCGGCCTGGCTCGCGGCGATAACGGATGTCTGGAACGCGCGCGTGTCGAGAGCACAACCGCATTGCTTATCATTCAGCCTGTGCAGGCCGCTCGTTCCCATCAAAACACGAAATACTTGTGGGTCAGTGCTGAATTGCAAGCCTATTGTCCCAAACATATTAAGCGTCAAAACAATCTTCGGTCTAAAGGCGTTATCTGGTGGGAATAATTATAATTACGATTAGTCACAATTCCTTCACTTGTGTACATGGCAAACTAAATAGCCTTTTTTTTTTCTCCCTAATTGAGATGGAAAATGGTTGAAGTAATTTGACACGTCTATCACTTGGCTCATGGGCCCGTTATTGTCGGTTTACGACAAGCGTTTATACCTCCGAATGATTACTTCGGTTTTCCCTAACACTGAACTCTGGTCATGCGTACAGCTCACAGATGCGACGTAGATAAGCCAGTTAATACGCGACGACCTTTGCTGCTGCGAGATGAACGTCGCGTGTGTTGAGCTGCATACCCACCGAAATCTGTCGGAGTAGGCCCGGCAAAATGGCAGTGTGCAGATTTACAAGGCACGATTCGGAACGCTGAAATGTTACACAAGCCACCGCATTTTCAGTGAGCGGCCGTGAAAAAAAGGTTGTGGCAGGCGCTTATGCAGAAGGTTCGTTGGCAGTTCTGGCATGTTGTGCAAGCTCTGTTGAGGCGTTCTTCACCGCCGAGTGGGCCAGAAAATAAGGCGTCGAGCACTGCCGGGCCCGACATGTGATCTCGGCTGCAGGCTGAAGGGGTGGGAGCGAAAAAGGTCCGCGCGTCAAAATATAGCCGTTGGATACTTTGAAGCTAGCCCGAAACAAATAGGCCGCACACCTGCGGACAAGACTGACGGAAAAAGTACATCCATTATATCAATCGGGTGTAATATGAGGTGTCCGAATGCAGGATCGAAAATAAATGTTTGACGAAAACAGAATACGGGAACCTTCAAGCTTCAGACTGCGGCGACACCTTCACGGAAGCTTTTCGCGGTGCACCTTACGGGAGGTGACGAGTCAGAGAATAAATATGTTGTGAGCAGATTGACCGCGAATATTTCCAGCGTGAGAAGCAGCGAGCAGTAGCAAGGTATACGTGTTCACTATTCAATGACGTCTGAACCATGTGTAGCCTACAAAAAACTCGTAAGAATTGGACGGAGATACCTGCGTTATCCGAAGAAAAGAGTAAGACTGGATCAGAAAGTTTCGTCACAAAAATATGATTGCCGTTCACTGATCTTCTGTGATGCCAGCCAGATGAGTAGTCACTTTGCTCTCCATGCATGCGTCATCTCCCCTATTGAGCATTGTCAGCGTGGTCAAGCGTTTCATGTTACTGCATCCCCCCTCCTCTCCCACCTCTCCTGTTCGAAGGTTTGTCTATTTGTTGTTACTTCAGAAACATTCTTTTAAAGAAGTATAGACAACTAATTTTCGTGGTATGTTTTCTCCTCTACAGTGATGCGGAAGGCACTACTATGCATGATTCACCATGTGGCATTCGCCTATGACCGCGAAATAATTTATAATCGAAATTTTCTGTCATGCTGTTCGGTTTCGGTTTCAACAGCCGAACGATGGTTGTGACTTCAAAGAGAACAAACAGAACCCTTGGATATCTGAAGCGCCATTTACGTCACGCAACAAAAGAGGTAAAATTACTCGCTTACACATCATTGGTAAGACCAAAACTAGAATACGCATCCCCCATTTGGAGCCCCCATAGAGCATATCTAATCGATGCACTTGAAGCCGTGCAAAATCGCGCCGCCCGTTTCATTCACTCCCAATATTCATACGAAGTCACTGTGTCATCCCTGAAATCACTGTCCAACTTACGAAGTCTTTCTTGCCGTCGTCGCGTCGCAACCCTATCTCTTTTTCACAAATTTTATTACAGCTCACTCGGCCATGAACCATACATCTGCGCACCTCCGCCGCGCATATCACATCGCACTGGTCACCCCCTTCAAGTTACTCGTCCACGTGCCTGTACCGTAACCTTTTCCACCTCCTTCTTTCCACGAGCCGCGTCAGACTGGAACGGCCTCTCCCACTCCGCTGCTGCTATCACCTGCCCGTCACTCTTCAACGCCAACATTGAACTTCATATGTCATCGTGAAAAAATGTACCAATTTTTGATTAACCCACCCCTTATGTAATACCCCGAAAGGGGCCTTTAAGGTAAATAAATGAAATGAAATGAAATGAAGAAGTTATAGGTCACGCGAATCGTGGAAAAACTGCGATATACTCGTTGCTTGATCGTTTTAATTCACTACAGTGCTGAAGCCAGCCTTCCTCAAGAGCCGCAAAGGCAACAAATGTAGAATCAGTGACTATAGTGCAATTTTTTCATGCTCCACGTGACTTATAACCACACTTTAACGCCGCAGTCATAGTCCGGCAGTTGAAACCGAAACCGAAACACCACGAAAAGGAATTTGATAAATTATTTAGCTGTGGTAGAAGAATACCACTTGGTATTCCATCTATAATAATGCCTTACGCATCATTATAAACAAGAAAACACGCACCCAGAAGTTAGGTGTCTGTACTCTTCTAATAACATCTTGCACTGTCCAACCGACTTGTTTGTCGGTGGCGCAATCTCAGATGTTCATGCTTACAGGGAATGGCCCGTTAGTATTATGCAACGATGTTTCCGAAGAGGAGAGAGTGTGGCGGAATGGAAGATGCCCTCGGCGTCCTAGCCCCCCCGGGGGCGCGGCCATCCGCCGGGTGCAGCGGGGCACGGAGCGTGCGGTCGGTCTCGCACGCGGAAGACCTCGGCGGCGCGTCCAGGGCTGGCCTCGGGGACTTGGCGCCGGCCCGCCTTAGGCGTTGCCAGCCGAGGCTGAACTTCAAGGGTTTCCGCTTCGCCCGATCACGCCGCTGTCGGGCGGCCGCCGCTGCCGCGCTGCGTTGGTTGCTTTGTCCGTGACGAACAATCGGCGCGGCTGATTCACGGCGGCTGCGCGAGGACGGCGCGTGGGCGCCCCGAGCATCCGGCCACCGGATCCCCCGCAGCGGCGGCTACTGTGCCAGAGTCTCGCGTTGCTGCATCTGCGTGGGCCCCGGAGCGCTGCCGCCGCCGTGTTTTCGTGCCCCCCGAAATAGCTAACGACCCGTGCCTCATGCCCTACTCATGTATGCAGCCGAGGTGGCGTCGCCGTGCCGCGGCCGGTGACGAATGCCCCGCGACGCCGCAATGCTCGAGCGACGGCACGGAGACAGCCGACCAACGGACGCACTCGCACGTGTGGCTCTCGTGGCCCGAAGGGGTTCCGCCCCGAGCTTAGGATATCTAGACGTCTGTAGTGCACGGAAAGAAAGTTCGAAAACGTAAACAGGAGCAAGAAGCTGTCTACGTGAACGCTGTGCCAGTGAGACTGAGCGGGATTCACTTGCGAATCCCGCCTGTAAAGCTGGTTGCACTGCAGCAAATGTAGCGAGTCAGCGACCGGCAGAAACAGGATTGAAATAGCTCGAGCCTCGTTTTTGCTGCTCTCCTGCATGGTGATTAACGCGGTGGTCATCTGGCAACATGAATTGTATACTGCACGAAGATTTTTTTTTTTTTTCCTGCTGCTTCAGTCATTTTATTTTACGACATACACGTTGAAATACTCTTCGTGACGATGCATTAAAAAGCAAAACTGGTGTTTTCGTGTAGCAACCGCCTTGACTACCTCCAATCACTGTAATGTTTATGGCCGAGGTCTCTGCGTTCTTTGTCATTCCTTGTGAATGTTTTGTGCCCTGACTGTCGTTCGGCTTGCGTCCGCGCTCCGCTGGGCCGTGCAGCGCCTCCGCGCAAAGTCGCACCACTTGGCGCGGCGGTGCCCCCCCAAGGGACCGCGGCTGCAGGCTCGAGCGGGAAGAGCGCGGGCACCGCGCAGCAGCCCTGGCGCGGAAGCGGGTCAAGAGCGCTGAGCGCGCCGGGAAGGAAGCAAGTCCGCCCAAGGTTCGCAGTGGCTGCCCTTTTGCCGCCTCGGCGGACCGGAAACGCAGTTTCCCCGGCCTCGGTTCCACGTTCTCGGCGGCCCTCAGTCGCTGACAGTTGGCCGCCGCCGCGGCGTGATACGTCACCCGGCTGGTGTCCCTGTCAGGCGTGCCAAGAAGAATGTTTCAATGCATTGCCGTAATTGCGCCGGGGAAGAGCTCCCCCCAGCGGGAGCCTTGCTTATCGCCGGCGAGCGTGGCTCGGCCTTTGGCCGTCCTCCTCTTTGCATGCGCCTCCCGAGTGTCGCGAGCCAGGAAAACAAAGGTGAAGCTAGCGCCGCTGGTCCCTTGGAGGATTCGGCGCTTGGCAGAGCCTTTCCCACTTGGCGGAGAGTTGCCAGTGGTGTTGACTTTGGGGCGAGCCCCGACGGAATCGGCGGCCTCGTGCCACTGAGGACGGCAGGCATGTATGAGTCGCCGATTCTGGAAGCGCCGGGGATGCGGTGTCGAGCGGCGCGGGTCAGCACCCCGACCACAGCGTGTGGGAAACCTTCGGCTTCTCCTGCCGCCTTCGTGTATTTGCCGAAGGTAAACGGAGGCAGCTCGCGAATGTTTAAGGTCGTCCAGCACCGCGATGGAGATATCCTTGGGTGACAAAATGAATTACCGAGTGAGACGGTGAGGCAACGGAATACTGGGCCCTTCTGGCGGCTCGGCTCAGAGACACGCGGCACAAACGGCAGCCTTTTGCGCTAACCGTGAGTGGCGCAGTACTTCGGATGGTATTTTTTGGAACGCCATTCCTTTTTGAGGGGTTGGCAAAAATGGGACAGGCGGTTTTTTTGTTTGCACGTGGGCGTGTTTTGTGCACACAACAAGGAGCGATAACATACTAATGTAAGGGTACTTGGATTTTGCTGAACATGCCAGTACACGCGTAAAGTGTACGCATTCCTATGCTTTCGCCAAGGTTTTCAGCACACATCGCGTGAAAGTTTGCAGTGCTCGGGACCTAGTCCAAAGACACAGCCGAGTACGTTTCACGAGTCGTTCTCATCATCCGCTAATGAAAAGCTCACTGATTTTCTTCAAAACATAGCGCTCACAGCAAAACATTTTACACGCGATTTCTGCGGGGGTGCGTGTAATATGTTGCCGTATTTATGTACAAGCTCCGGAGGTCTCAGTGATGTTGCGGCATGGCACCGTGTCGTTCATATGCACTTCGTTGTGTAAAGCCTTGCTTAGAGCGCAAGAGCCAAAAAATATAAAGGTGAGAGGTGAACTTAATTACTGAACGCTGAATGCTTAGTACGCTCACCTCTTTTCAATTTCAATACGTTTCAGTTTTGTTTTTTTTACTTCAATATGCGACGTGCGCTCTGACAGCGCACTGGATTCTGGAGTTAGCCGCCTATTGAGTCTTTGTTCCGCAAAGAGACCATCTGTGCTTTCTCCTGCGCTTGGCCAACCGGAGCTCCTCATCTGCGGCCACTGGCTCAAGCAGGTCGATTCTTTTCCTTCGAAAAGGGATACTTTACGTGAGTTACTACCATCTGCAGTTGTAATTTCTCCTTTTCGCCCTTGCAGAAAGCCACCGCAGGGACCGAATATGAGCGAACTTTGCACTGACTGCTTTCGACCAGTGTCCGTCCCGGACGCTGCTAGACCTCGCTGCTGTCAGCTCTCCGCTGGTCCAAATGGCCGCGTAGCTTTTGGCTGCATTCACGTCCCCAGCGTTCTCACGTCGCACAACGCCACAGGCGTTATGTGGTTGTCTCAAGGCTTTTAACTTGGCACATATTTTTCGCCTCACGGCTGTCGCTTGCCTGCAGCTTATTATCGCTTTTTTTCTATGCTTTCTGTGCTTTGTAGCTCCTACTTCAGTGCAGAGTAAGCTGGCTGTGCTAGCTGATGTTTGTGAGGAACCTTCTGTGCTATTGATGCTGCTAGAGGCAGCAACTTCAGGTGGCTGTAATGCTGCGCGGCTGAAAGGAGCGTGTCGATCGTTGAAGTAACTTGCTTACTTTGCGTCTATGTATAGCCTTCGCATGTGCGAAACTCCGTTTCGATGTCCGGCCATCTCCTGACACGAATTTGTCTGATCAGGCAACTTGGTCGCCTGCGACAACCAAACAACGCAACTGTCGCTGCCGTGACACCAAATAGTACCAGCGCCTGGCAGTCCACCTGTGACCACAGAGGTGACGCAACAACTTCGAAATGCGAAATTCTGGCCTGTTCGGCATCCCTTTATCGATAAGTGGGGCCTACGGGGAGGGATTAATGGTTATAATAGCCGAGTTTTTTCAGTGGCTTGTTGAGGCACCATCTCAGAGCAGTTGGTTGCCAGGGCCATCCTAATGGCCCTGGAGCTAATGAAGAAATGGAGATGTAATGAATCTGTTGATATACATAATGTACCTTAATCGCCACAGATAAATACAGTGAAATCACTTACAAAAAATCAGTTTCAAAAAACTCTCTATCGACGCTAACCTTTGGGGAAAATTAGAGCGCGCAGAAAGCAATGCACCCGAAGCAGCATTACAGGGGCACTTGGAAAACAATAAGAAAAATATTGAGGTAATTTATTAAGATACTTATCTGCCATAATGCTTATATATTTCAAAAGCAGCTCTTCTTCTTAGCTACTCTGTTAAAATATAAGGATCTCGCGAGATTTGTCCCCGCAGTTAAGGGGGCTTTCTGCTATACTATACGTGGGTCAAGCATATCTAGACATTTCGCTTTGCAAATCACCGCATTTAACTCAAAGCTGTTACTAAAGTCAGCGATAAGGTAGTCAAATAACAGGCCAAATAACGAAGTCGTTCTTTTTTACAAACAGGTTCCTGAACTCGGCGCCCAATTAGCCGATGCTATAGCTGTATAAGTTCCACAGCGCTGCTCGTCTTTAGCGACGCAGAGTGCAGACGCGCTCGCCTCAACCGTTGTAAGAATGATCTACAATAGTCTGAGAAAACACCTATTCGTGGTCAAGTTGCTGCGCAAAGCGAAATTCGCCGAGTTGAAGACTCGTTTCGAAACGTGGGCTTCTGCCACATTTCGCCTCTCCTTGGCCGCGCACCGTGCCCCACATTACGCTCCGGCGCGTCGCTATGCCGCCCCCTGTGTTGTCGTTGAAAGCCAGCTTCAGGGTGCTTGCGCCATTGGCTGTGTCGTAAGCCAACTAAGCCGTGCTGGGGGATGGACGACTTTTGAAATACGCTGGGCTGCTAAAGCTATTGCGACACGTACGAACAAATATCCCGGCTTCTTCTCCCCCCCCCCCCCCCCCCCCTTGCCTTTTTTTTTTTAATCTACTCTAAACGAACTAAAAGGTTTCTATCGAAGATCGGCGGGCAGAATCGATCAAATTACTCGAGCTGAGTTCATGTGCTGCTTTTACTGCACATCGGGACACTTGCGCTTGATTTGGAAACTAGCTTCTGGGCATAGCCAAACTCGGTTAGACTTAAAGCTCCCATTTGAGAGAAATATGAAGACGTGTTCTGTCCTAAGCCTTGTTAAACCACAACGACAACAGCACCAATAAAAAACACTCACTCTGGTGGCAGCGGTAGTTATTCTGCAGACATAATCAACTTTCGGAGAAATCACTGACACGAAGATTCGACTATAGTTAGCTCAACTTCGGAGACTAATTTCTTAAATTACGTGCTGTAACAGTACTGCATTTATTGCGCAGGACCCGCGGTTGTGGTCACCGGATGTTGCTGAATACGAGGTCGTGGGCTTGATATTCTGTCGTGAATACAGTACCCTCACGTTCTGAAACTTCGATGGTCGGGAGAAAACGCCATATGATCGAATATTGATCCTCATTTTTTTCACTATACAGCGTCTGGCAAAGCCTGTACAACGTGCATGGAACTTATAAGTGCAATAATTTTTAGTTTGCGGATCTGACCCAATTGAAAGCGATTATTACGCATGATTATAAGTGTAATTACGCCTATGAACGTCACCCCTTGTCTCTTGTCCATGTCGCGCTAATGTTTTAAGTACCCAAAACCAACTCGTGCAGCAACAAGCTTCGCCAGACTACAGCTTAATTCCAGACGGTTTTCGTGGCGAATATTTGAGCTCTTGCAACAGACGTCAGAGTTTCCATTTTGCTGCCTAATTACGCAACCGGAAACGCGTGCACAGCCCTCCGCAAGGCCCCCATTTCGACTTGACACACACGTGGCGCCAGCCACCTATGTTCTTTGTATTTTTGTTTTAACCTGCGTGGATATAAGCCGCTGTCAGCTACCATGCGTTGTAATACCACATCGCACGCTAACATCAGCATGTCGCTGCCCTCTTCAAAGGGGCTCTTGGGCATTCTGCAAGCCGAGTTGCGCAAGTGGGCGGACTGCAGCACCAATCTAGCGTTGGTCATATTGAAGCGCTTGGTGATTTTGAACAATATAGACCCCCGTTAACCGCGGTCGACTCTATTGCATGAGAACGTATTTCATTCAGCGACTAGGCCTGTAATGAATTGCGCTGATACGGTCTGGTATACGGAGGCCGTTCCAGAAGCCAAAATGGCACGCAATACTTTCTCTCGGCCTAAGGCAGCGATTGTAGATTAGGTGAAAGTGATTGGAACAGATAACATGGCTAATAAAGGTCCCGAGACGAGGCCATCCTTCGCGTCGACCTTGGCGGTAACTGTGCCATAGAAAGGTACTCGAAAGGCGCGGACGTCGTGCTTCTAGAAGTCAAACCATACTGATTTTTAGCGCGCTTGTAAATTTACGTTTAGTAACTCCAGCTTGCAGATAATTATCTCGGATAAATGCCCCGTACGCCGGTGGTTTGAGGACGAACAGATTTACCAGGGTCTGCTGCCCGACCGGGAACGCAGAGGAACATTCGATGAAGAGGAGCTAAACGCTGTGCTTTATATTTTGTCTTCATGGTCCGCGATCACGTGTCTGGTTCGCATGAAATACTTTCGGAATGGAGAAGGCCGCAAAATGACGGCAACGTCTGGGAAGTGCACATCTTGACCGCGTCAGACACGAACGTCCGGAGGCAGCGGCGTCGCCGACGCACGCGCCGCTGGTGCATCGCATTGGAGGACAAAGAGGTCATTGCATTGTGCTCGCGCTAAACCCGTACACGTGACGTCAACTGCCGTCATCTTGCTTTGCGAAGGCGAAGCCAGCGAAACTGGTCCGTATTGACCCCTTGTAATCAAGGGGGAAACAAGCTACTAACTAGCAGACAGTTTCGCTGTCGGCCAACAAGAAGAAAAAGAAAGCAGTGCGTGCCACCACGATCCGATGCCCGCTGAGGCAACGCGAGTTGACCCCGGCGGAGACCGCGTCGGCGCCCTCGCCTGGGCGGCGCCGTTCCTTGCCCCCGACCCAAGCGCGCGAGGAGGGCACAGGCGCTGGGAGAGGAGGGCCGGCACGAGGCGCGACCTTCCTGCGTCGCCTCTGCTTGCATGTGTTTCCCGGCCGTCCTCTGCGGCTTCCGCTTTCGGTTTTCACCCTCTCTCTCTTTGTTTCGGTTTTACTTGATGCCCTCGCGACGCCTTGAGCCTGCTCCGTTCGCCTTCTCTTGGAACCCCCTTCGTCTGTACTCTTTGCGCACGCAAGGGTAATGGGCTGTTTTCCTCGCGTCTGACACAAAGCGCGGCCGGCGCGAAAAATCGGCCAGCCTCATGTTTCAACCAGTTCGACCAAGGCGGTCGAGTGGATAGCGAGCATCGAGGTCTGGCGAGCGCGCCGCGCACGCAGGTCACCACTGCGGACGACGTCGTGGCCCGTGCCAACAGCAGTCAGCGTTCCGAGAAGACTCGCGCCTTCGTTCTCATTTGAATCGCTGGCCTACAGGACGATGGCTACAGAAATGAGAAAGTAATAAAAACGACGTCGCATCTCTTCGAGAATTCCCACGACCTTAACTGAGGTGATGTGAAGCTGTGTTTCCGTTGCGTTAGCTTTTTGTACCTCTTATCGCGCATACCGGACCGCGGATTCGAACACCCGAAGATCGACCGCAGAGGGCGGACCATAGTGGGAGTAAGCGTTTCCAGAGGCGGCTGCGAAATGGCCAAAAAAGGTCACGTGGTTACGTCCTTTTAGGTTAATACGTAATATTACGGAAGAGTGAGCGCCTCCGCCCACCATCCGCCGCGGCGCGAGCGCTCCACATGCGAGCAGCGGCTGCCGGAATCCGAGAGGAGGTGGTTCTTGGAAGCCGGATGGCCGCGGTGGAAGTTTTGGAGCGGGCTGCACGCCACGCGGAAGACAGCCGCGCCAGCCGAGGCCGCGGCGTCGGTGAACCTCGAGCGCGAACGAGCGGCCGGTGCGGCGGCGGCGGCTTGAGGCGCTGCCAAGTAGGTCAGGATCGCGGCGGCCTTCGCGCTCGCTGCTCGGCGGCCTCCCCCCTCCGCGCGCGCGACGCGCCGGGGCTGACAACGGCTCGACCGCGCTCACCGGTGGCACCGCTGCCGCCGCCTTTACGTAACGCGCGAGCCGTGCTTGGGCGCCGCCGCTGCTCCGCTCGCTCTCGAGTCAATAAAAATGCCTGACTCCGGCGCTATCGCAGGCGCGAACAGACGCAGAATCAGCTTTCACTCGTCGGTTTCTTTTGATTTACATAACAGTGGTTTCATCTTAATTGTTTCCCCACGTCGCTAATCTATCCATATTCACTGCGAGAGAAATGATTTTGGTTACATCCAATTCTGCTCTTTCTTTTCCAGAAATGACGATGAGCCTGGGTGAAGAGATGAATGGCCATGAGTGTCGGTCCCTGTGCTGGGTGAATCTTACTGCAGCGTCTTTCTCGGGCTAGCTTGGATGTTTTTTACAGAGGCAACTGTCTTCTACGAACTTTACTCGGTCGCGTGTCGTTAACTATTTTATGACGAATCTCCGTCACAGCCTAATGGGCGAAGCGTCGGTTGTGCACTTTACGGTCTTTATTTTGGGTTACAAAGTACCGCATGTTGAACTTTCGCAGAGTGCTGGTTGAGATGCGGTAGCAATTCAGTGGGTGGAGTGGGTGAGGGAACAAACGCGGGTTAATGACATCGTTGTCGAAATTAAGAGGAAGAAAAGGGCTCGGGCAGGGCATGTAATGCAAAGGCAAGGTAGCCGCTGGTCCTTAAGGGTAACGGAGTGGATTCCAAGAGAAGGTAAGCGTAGCAGGGGGCGGCAGAAAGTTAGGTGGGCGGATGAAACTAGGGAGTTTGCGAGGATGCGGTGGGCGCAGCTGGCAAAAGACAGGGTTAATTGGAGAGACGTGGGAGAGGCCATTGCCCCGCAGTGAGCGTAGTGATGATTATTACTATGATGATGATGATGATGATGTATACCTACAGGCCACTCTTATTATTTCCACACATACTCACTCTTCGACTAGCACTCCTCTCCAGTCCACCGCTGCAAGCGCGCGGCACTGCCATAGCTGAGCCTCTGCCTGGGCGGCAAGTTTCGCAGCAGCCGCCGCAGATTGAGCATGCCACATTGCTCCGCTCTCGCTGCACCCTCCTCCTTCAACGGTGTGTGGTTGCTATAGCTACCACCCTCCTGCGCTCGCTCTGACGGTTACGCCACGGCCTACTACAACGACACCGACTTCCAACCTCAAGAGGAATGGGCGCTTACAGCTGTGCCGTAATACCACACGGTTCGAGTCTCTTCACGCAAATAACACCCCACAGAGGAAAACAGGTTGATAGCATTATTATGAATGGTAACATCTTTAATTCTAGGGAAGACTAGGGTCTGATTACCGACCGTAACAGTCGTTGCATGCGACGTCCATGCATAACAGGCTGCGATTATGATCAAATGTATGCCGATTTCGTGAGTCGGAATACCTGCTACAGGAAGAGAATGAGAAAACACGAGTTGCTGTGAGAACATAACAGCAAAAATAAAAACACTTAACACTGGGGTGACCCCAAACTGCGTGACTCATTTTACGACTTTCGACGGCTTATGTAGTGCGTAGTCGTGCATTGCTAGGAGAGAGAGATAAATATTTGAAGGTGGATATGTTGTCCTGGCAGCAATGAGTCTGCTACCACAAAATATTTACAGCTGCCAGGGCGAATGTAATTTGCCTACTACGCAAGCAATAAAAAATAAAGAAAAGAAAAATTGACAAGACAGTTGCAACTATGTGACGCGAGATTCAGCGACAATGCATTTATATTTTACTACACGTTGAGGTACAGAATATGAGAGCGACTTCATACCTTGTATAGCTCTAGAGCGCTCCTTTTAGTTTTCCCCACATACTCCCTTTTCGACTAGCTGTCTTCTCCACTAGACCGCTCTAGGCGCGCAGCTCCATCGATGAACTTCTCCTCGGGCGAAGTGTTTCGCAGCAGCTGCCGCTGACGGGCCGTGCAACATTCCTTCGCTTTCACCATGCATTCCCTCCTCCTCCCACGGTAACCACCCTCCGATTACGGAGTCCTCCACTCATGTCATATCCTCCTCCATCCGTGGTAACAACCCTCCGAGTGGCTCCCATGGCAACGCAGCCACCGGTTACGCCGACTACTACCAGTATTACGACGACGTCGACGACGACGCGAAGCCCAGGAACGTGCGCTTAACAGCTGTCGCTGTAAAACGCACTCAAAAACAGAAAAAATAAATGCGTACATTTCACACTAAAGTATCGCAAGTTCATCGCAAGCAACATGCACGCTTCATACACTTTGTGTGAGCGTTGCATTGAATAGTGTGCGTATGCAGTGCTCTATGCACATCGATGTGCGCGCAGTTTCTTTGGGCTCCACTAACTTCTCTCTCCGTCGCACGTTTCCGCGCTTCTACTTCCTTCCCCCAGAGCAGGCTAACCAAAAGGACATACGTGTGCT
This sequence comes from Amblyomma mixtum, assembly GCF_055824585.1. Classification (NCBI taxonomy): domain Eukaryota; kingdom Metazoa; phylum Arthropoda; class Arachnida; order Ixodida; family Ixodidae; genus Amblyomma; species Amblyomma mixtum. The sequence goes on from NC_143014.1 coordinate 51,481,239, forward strand.
TAGACCTCCTGAGACAGAAATGGCAATAGCGCTACAGCAAGACGTACACAAGAAAGAAAGGTAATTGGTGCAGAGACTGGCAAATGGAGATTAATGTGTCAAAAACGAAAGCCATCACGTTCACGACGATCAAGCCGGAGTCCTATACTTGTAGTATAAACGATGCCCAGCTGGAATCAGTGTCCAACATAAAGTATTTAGGCGTTCATTTATCATCCAACCTGTCATGGAACCTTCATATAGATATGATGCTCAGCAAGGCATCCAAAGCGCTTGGCTTCATTAGGCGCTACTTGCATCTGGCCAACTCGTCTACAAAACTTACGGCATACACTGCATTAATCCGCTCAAAACTCGAATACGCGTCGCTTATATGGAATCCACATCAGACCTATCTAATAAATAAAGTTGAATCTCTTCAAAACAAAGCTGCCCGGTCCATCGTAAAGAACTAATCACGCACAGCAAGCGTATCTGAAATGAAAAGGTCTCTTAACTTATCTCTGCTCGAGAAACGCAGGTTGCTTCAGCTCATGTCCTTCTTTCACAAACTTTACCATAGTCATTCACCCTTTTCTGCGCTACACGTAGTACCAGCTAACCAAGTATTTCCGCGACTGGATCACCAACACAAAGTACGAGGGGGTACCCAAAAGAAACCGGACTTATTTTTGTTTGAACTTATTTGTTCACATTTTCAGCACAGACCTTCAATATCCTTCAAAGTACTCTCCACTTACAATGATACGTTTGTCGAATCTTTCATTCGATTTTTCAAAACATTTTTTAAATTCATCTTTTGTGATGCTTGACAGTCCCTCCGTCGTTTTTTTCTTCACCTCAGCAACACCAGCGAAACGCTTTCCATTCACTTGTCTTTTCATTCTACGAAACAAAGAAAGTAGGACGTGGCAAGGTCGGGTGAGTATGAAGGTTGAGGAACAGAGGTCATGCCATCTTTGATCCGAATTTCTCGTAGAGACAGGGCTGTGTGAGCAGGGGCATTGCCATGGTGGAAAAACCAGTCACCCGTCTGCCACAAATCAGGCCGCTTCCATCAAACACTGTTGCCCAATCTTTTCAAAACATCCAAACAGAAAGCCTGGTTAACTGTCTGACCCTGTGGAACAAATTCTGAATGGACGACTCCTCTCAAGTCGAAAAAACAAATCAGCATTGTTTTGAGGTTTGGTTTCACCTGACGAGCTTTCTTGAGGCGAAGTGAATTTGAAGTTTTCCATTGGCATGGCTGTTGCTTGATTCAGGATTTAATTCAGGAACACTTGAGTTGTCCCCATAGCATCGTCCTTGAACGTCTTTCTGAATATTTGAGGAGTTTCCGTTCCACTTTTTCTGAGAAAAAATCAGAATTTCACCGGCGCACGCTGTTCACGAAAATCAGCCATTGCAAAAACGACACTCACACAAAACAGTCGTCACTCTAAAACTCTGCCTAAACTAGTCTGACCTCCTTCGACGACGGCACTCGGCTTACTGACTCTGGAATGTTCGTTCTATGCGCTCCTAGCGGCAAAACGCGGTGCCACAGAAGCTGTGCCGATTCAAAAAATTAGTCCGGTTTCTTTTGGGTACCCCCTCGTACAGCCCATTTTCACCCGCACAAATGTTTTTTCAGTCACCGCTTCTTGTTGCCATTCGCAACTGGAATCAGCTCCCGGAAAACGTGGCGTCCATCACTGACCACGTCACATTTGTCGACAGTCTGAAGTGCTTCCTGGGGCTGTGAATGTTGTATGAGCCGCATATATCTAGCTGCAATGATGTATTTGCTTCATGTTCTAATTTTGTGTGCACTCGCCTGTTTGTGTATTTTCTCCGTATTCTAAACTTTTATTGTACCCCCCCCCCCCCCCCCCCCCTATGTAATGCCCACACGGGCCTTTAGGGTAACTGAATAAAATAAAAAAAAAAGACTGACACAGACCTCCTGCCGGCTTTTCCTTTCTTTCCATACGGTACCCACAACAGCAACTCACGTCCCGCACGCATTTGCGCCGTCTCGGCGGAGGCGATGCTAGGGAGTGTACAGCGGAGATTCCAGATGCACAGTGTACCAGACTGTTCTCACGAATCTTTCGCTTCATTCGTGCTGTCAGAAAAACTTTGGGATTGAACCCAGAGCAGTATTAGCAGCGTCACGGGTCAGAGACGTCGCCTCTAGTGAGAGCTATACTATAACGTGGCTGCCGTTCCTATGGTCACCACCATCAATGAGGACCTCAAGAACTTCAGTTGGTGTTTTCTATTTATTAGTTTTTCTTCTTCCACTTTCTCTACATCGCTCTTTATTTCTCTCCACCGAATCTCGGAATTCATTCTCTTGAGCCATGTGTTTAGCGTTCATACAGCTCGGGCTCACCAAATTTGGCGGCCGATGCTAACGTTCGGCTCAACTGAGAATAACAGAGACCTTTCGAGCCAGATATATGTAGCTGCTACAATATCTCCAGCTCATTAATTCCCGATTCTTGCGCAACTGGCGGCAAGACCGACTCATGAAACTGTGATCAATCGCAACCCGCCACCGCGGCTGGACTGCGGTATCTCGGATGCGAACGCCCTCGACGAAGGATAGCTAACAAGCCATCGGAGGCACACACAAAAAAAAATTGTTTTATATTTCTCAGGCTGCTAGCTTATACCACAAGGACAGAACATGAAACTTGGGGATGATAGGCCCCCGTGGAAGCATGTTTTCTTAGAAATCATGGGCCGGCTTCGCGCAGTTTTTCTTATGTCTTCGCACACAATTTCAGAGAGATTTAGCGACGTGAAGGCCGCACTAGCCGATGCGTATACCGGAACTTCCGGATGCCTGCTGCGTATGCACATTGGCCGGTTCGCATCCCCACCTGACCATTGCGCAATGCGTAGCAGGCACCTGGCAGGTCCGGTATGCGTGTACGAGTATGCCTCCGCTAGCTAAGACCGTAACGTTGTTCCGCGTTTGGCCAGCGTCATAGGTGGTTTATTTTGGCAGCCATGCATGATCGGCCAACTCGCACACTCTTTGCGATATTTGTCTTAGCTGCCTTCTTGTTGTTCATCATGATTAACCACACACATGTTCCGGTCCGTCAGGAACGGACCTTACGCCCGAAGACATCCGTAACCTGACCCCACATATAAAAATACATGTTCCATCGTTAGGCGCAGGTACAGTCTTTGTCAAAAGTAACCAGGCTGCCCGTTTTTCTTCTCAGTCGTATATTAAAGCTATTATGACAGCCCTCAAGCTCTAAATCTCCGTATGGTAAGGAGAACCCCTGTTCTCAACTTCAAAGAACTTTTTGATCTTTAGGGAAGCCGTGAGGGCTCTGTTATACGAATGAGAAGTAAACCGTGGAGCCTGGTTACTTTTGACAAAGACTGTACTTATTAAGCGACTATTCAATACCTGATGGAGATATCTTTCGGCGTACTTCGCCAGGAGAATGTACAGCCTCATAACAGCATTACTTCATGATTCAACCTATATTTGAGTGGTGTTATTAAGCTTAGAAAGCTGGGCTAGTTGATTGCTAGTACTATTGTGAGACATTGCAGCGGCTAAAAAGACAAGGACGAAGGTAGACGAGACAGGACAAACGCCGGACTTCAACTGAGGTTTATTTCAAAAACAGCTATTATATATAAAGGGGACCGCAAAGAAATTAATCCGTGACAAGATAAAACCATTATCCAACAAATGCAGAAGGCGCCACTGCCATGCCACTCATGTTTGCAATGTTTGACTCAATGGCGAATCATTAGTGCTGATTGAACTCTACTGCGCAGTGTTCGACGCATCCTGCCTCCTGCGCTGTGGGCTTAAATGCGGTCTGTTAGTTCCGATGACCCTAGTATCGTTCATATAATTCCACAGAACTTACGGCGACGAAGGTGGATGACTGAAATTTACTGCTGTGGGCAAGAATTCGTTGGCGTGCCGTAAGTCAAGATTTTGGCGCTAGGGATGACATCGGCTGCTTCTTGTTACATGTACAATCGCCCTATAGAGTTGAATGTGTGACAGCCACATATGCGGCCGATAAGCGCAATAGTGCTTGTCGGAGAGACACAATAGTGCCCTGAGCACAAACAACCCATCATAGCTGTGAGCGCAGCACAGCGCAGTACAATAATTCTTGTCTGACAACTTTGAGGGTCCTCCAGTATAGTACTCTTAAAGTTAGTAGCACAGACATCGTGATCATAATCACGAGTGAGTGACGGCAGCGAAGAGTTTGCACGCATCTGTCTCTGAATATACCCGGAGTGCTCAACCTTGTATAAACACAGATAAATATGCATTGCAACGATGCTTCAGAAACAGCGTCGTAAACACTTCGGATGCAAGGTCACACAGCTTGAGCGCGCAGCATTACTTTTCGCTATGCCTATTGTAGCAGGAGCACCTTTATCGCTGGCCAGTGGTGACAATGGCTTTTCAGAAGCAGTCTGAATGCAAAAAGCGCTGTCTTCTGAAGTATAAATGCTCTCTGTTAGTCAAATTGCTTCTCAAGGAGATATGGAGCCACAGACCAGTCGTTTAGTGAAAACTTCGTCTTGGTGATGGTAGAAAAGATGGCACGCACCTTCACTTTGTGGCAGGACGCGCTCTGCATGTTGACAGCGCGGCCACCTATGTCTAAAGAGTCTCTCGCGTTATGGACGATACGCATCCGCAAAGTATGACTCAAAGTATGACTGCCTACTTCCAAACTTGGGGTCTCTGACAAGGTAATATGGAATTCACTAATGTTGTTAATGTAAACAAGATTGAATCTTCTCAAGTTAGGGTATCCGCTTGATAACGCAGGGGGCAGGGGCAGGCAGGGGCAGGCAGGCGCTATTCGCTTCTCTCGAGGGAGAGGCCCGACGTTGCGTCCCTCAGTATGCTTGTCGAAGTGGTTCCGGGTATACGGCATGCAGTGCCCAAATTTCCGCTGAATACTTCATGCTCGTCGCTCTGCTAGCTCTAGTACGTTCTCTGTTTGTCTCACATTCTAATGCAGCATTTAACACTGCTTTGTATCCGTCAAGGTGCGTTAAATCCTCCTGTCGGTCCCCAAAAAATGATTTGTTTTTCTTTTTTGTTGCGTGTCTTGCACCGGCGTTGCGCGCCGAAGCTGAAGCGGTTGACGACGAAGCATGTGACCGTTTGTTTACACGTAAGGGGCGGATTCGAGTGAGAGGGGGGGGGGGGTGGGGGGGGGACGTTTTTGTGGGAAAATCATGAAAACCCCCATTTTTACTGCGAAGAAGGTGCAAGAAACGTACTGCGCCGCACGTCTCTTCAAAGAATCACCCATAAATCCGCTACTCTAACAGGTTGCTTCTTCTTGAGCTCCGTCTTGACATGTTTTACTTGCGCGAACTGAGCATATCTTCTGGTTACCAACGCACTATATACGAACTGTTTGTGCCCTTGCTGTACAAAAGCCGGCGGCGTCGTCGTTCGCCGTGAGATAAAAATGAGAAAAATCCCCAGATAAGCAATCTAGGAGGCAGACAGGCCACCTAGGTCACGTGGCCTTGTGACGTCATCACAACCTGCCCGCCGGATTATGGCCAAACTGACCCCCGTGGCAGGTGGCAGTTCAATTAATGATTGGTCGCTAGAAGTTGCTCGGAAGAGCAACGTGGGTCTCACAAGTCACACCGGTGGCAGCACCTGCCATCGCAGGGCAGTGGCAAATCGCTTAACCGCTGCACCACTACGCCAGGAGGGGTACGGGGACTCCCAGGAATCTATGAATGTAGAGAAAACCACTTCTGCATATGTGGGCATTAACCCTTTCACGCTATCGCCATACACTAAAGGCGGAGCTTGAGTGTCCCCTCAAGTTTTTATGATGCGTCCTTTGTTGTACATTCACAACCCTATTCAACTCACTGTCCAACAAAATCATCATACTTTTTTTATCAGCGAAGCACCCATGCTTGTGCCTGTGTCGCGGCCATCATCACCATCCACCAGGTCGTGTCTGCTGCAAAGTCAAGGGATATTCCCGTGATTTCTAATCACTCCTGACCAATGCCAGCTGCATCCACCCTATTCCAGCAATCTTTCCAACCTCATCACTCCAAAGGACCATTTCCGCCTTCTATTGCGCTTTCCTTTCCTTGGCAATGAGGTCGGTCACTCCGAGAGTCTGAGAGATCACTGCGGTTGGCTGTTTTGCACACCCTTTGCCGAAGTCAAATTTCTGTTCGTAAGTTTAGCCCGAATAGATTCAGCTACTGCCTGTGCCAAAGCATCGGCCTGCAGTATTTTGTGATAAAAAAAGATTATAAATTCTCGTTTGTTCCCTAATACACACTGCTCTCCTTGTTTCTTAATGTTGCACCTATCATTTCCTCCCGTGTCGTCTGCTGGGCTGCAGTCCCTGGCCTCATTACGCTCTTATACATTAGTCGCAATTAAATTACATTACCAATTTCTGCTCCCAAAAAGTAATGACATTGCATTACAATTACTTTTGAATTACTTAGTGTTCACGCATGCAAAGAAGTACGCCACTGGTCACAGCTACTACAAGCATTTTATATTTCTTAATTTACTGCATCGCAAGGGCAGCTGATCTCTAAAGTGGGCGTCGATTATGCTTTTACTGTTTGGCGTAAATAGGTACAGCTGTGGACGTAAGCGAACAGAGCAAGCGATTCCGTTCCAAGAGCAATCACGCATTCCCTATCGGGAAGGAACATTGTTTGTCCGTGAGAAAGCGCACTGGCGTCCCCTACCAACATGCACACACCACAGCTGCCAACTTCAAATAGGGAACGAGTGAAAAATATTGCAATAATGTGCTCCGTATACTTTGACCGCGCCTGTACACTCCCTAACTACAGTTTTTTCAGTACTTCACAGCCTACCGTATAAGCTCTTGCGCCTTCACCTGAGCGATCTCATGAAGGTGTATTCGTTTGAGGTTCTATGCTGCGGCATGACCTCGTGCTCGTCCAAATCTTGCCGTCCGCTATCCCTACATTCTTTGTGAGGCAGAAAAACTAGCAGAGCACGTCATGAGAAACTCATGTGCAGTTCGTTTTCCTCCTGTTTCCGAGCCTCTTAGCGACCACCCGCTTGAATCCGTCGCGAACCTCTTGCGGGGTCACGCCCACCAGTTTGGCAAGACCTGGCTCATCAAACTCGCCACTACCGACATTTTTTCCCGCTGCTGCAGTACCAGCCTTCCCTCCTAGTGTTTGCCCGACAGGTGAAATGTGAACGAGTCGCTTTCAGTACGTTCATAATCTGAGACATCCTCCAGAAATCACCTGAATGGACATTGCCGGCCCATCACTGTGCAGCAAATCGCCCTTCGTTTTGGCGCCGTGGTTTCCGTGCGAGCGAGGAAGGCTGCCGGCGCTTCACTTCCCTTCAGCTTCCGTCTGCCTACAGGTGTCGTCGGCGACTCCGCGATCGATAGCGCACCGCGAAGGGCACAGGAAGAGGGAGAGAGGGGTGGGTCGCAATGCAAATATCCGCACCCCGCGCGTGTCGGTACCGCTGTTTACGCGCAGCCTACGACGCAACGAGCGAGGTAGGGAAAATGGAAAAAACAACGGCGCTTCGCTTTCGAAATCACGCCGAGGGGCCTCGGCCGTCCGCGCTGATGCAATCCACTTTCATAACGAGGCTCGCCCCGGTGCGGCGCACATTTGGCGCTGAGCCCGGCGCTGCCCCTGTGCGCGCGCACTGGGGGACTACTGCGTATATGCGTGAGCTGCGCGTTCTTCATCCAGCGTCGCGCATTCAGGCGCTGACCAATTGATTCGAAAGACGCGCTGCATCCTGAAGCATAGACGCTGGCTATCACTGACGCCAGTCAGGCGATGGGTGTGCGCCACTAAGCACAGAGCTCTCCCGCTTGCTCCCTGCCAATCACATCGCGGGAAAATTCTGCATGTGGTTCGTTCGCCGCCAGTGTGGCCCCGGTTGCAGTGCGGCGAAAGGCAAACAGACACCCGAAACGCGTGGCTTATTTGCGTGCTCCTCTGCCGCCGACACAAGGCGTGCTAGGTCTCGCCTGTTTAGAGCAAGAAGGCTTCGAGGTTGGGTGGGTCCAGATGGTTGGCATCGGTGGGCACGTTCGGCCCTGCGTGCGCAACGGGGGAAAAGCAAAAGGGAGCGATATGGCTAGTTAGCCGCGCGCTTGTTGCGTCACGGCCTGCCTCGGCCGCGTCAGTGGACGTCTTATTTTAGAAGTGCAGCTTGCGTATGCTGAGGCTTCCGCGCAGACGCCAGCACAGCAGGCTCGCTGTTCGGGAGCCGAACAGCATTGAGGGCAGTTTTTCTTCCCAAGGCTGCACTTGCCAAAACCTTGGCATGCCACGCTTCGGCGAGGACTATTAATACCCGTGCGAACGTGACAGAATGAAATTAAGGGCAACGGGACGCGCCGTTATCAGTGCCGCTCAATCCTGGCACGGCATTGTGTCGAGCCATCAAGGGGCACATCGCTAACTGAGAACACGCGTGAACAAAAGGCGGCCATCTGAGATTCTGATGCGGACCGGATTTACGAAAAAAAGAATTCAAGCAATTCAATCTCAGGGGCCCTTGGATGCTAGAAGCCCGTATTGGGCCGGCAAGTTTAGGCGCCTCGTTGTCAGAAATCAAGGAAGATTCTTCTCCACGCAAGCTCGGGTTTATTAGGCAGTTGCACACGCCGCAGTGGCTCAGTGGCTTCGGCGTTCGGCTGCTCAACCCAAAGCCGCTGAATCGAATAGAGGGCACTGCATTCGACGGAGGCGAACTGCAAGAAAGCCCTTCTGCTGTGCGATGTCAGTGCATTCGTGATAAAGGACCCCGGGGAGTCGATATTAATCCGGAGCCCTCCTCTATGGCGTCCCTCATAACCTGTGTGCAGCTTTGGGACTAAGCCCACATACGCACACGGACGGATTAGGCAGCTTAGCGGGGCTGCATTGCAGGCCGGCCTACGATCACTCCTAAAAAGGGGGATTCGGCGCGCCCACATATGCAGGACCAAACAGAGACCACAGCATAGGCGCTCTGTGCTGTATTCTCTTCTTGTCATGTGTGGACGCACCGAAGCTCTTGTTTTTAAAAAAAAGTCTCTGTATACCACTTCTGTGTTCCTACTTAAATGATAGGTTTTTCATGTACAAGTAGTGCAAGAGGTGAACTTAACACTGTTCTGTCATGAAAGTGCACCTTTGGGAATGAGAGGGGCATATAACCATGTTTGAGTGTTTCAGCACCAGATATGGACCCCGGAGCACTGAACCACACAATTTCAAACGTCAGTGTTTTCCCATCAAGGGACCGTGCTACGTTTACTTTTGACGCGACTGGTACATAGGGGCAAGTGAACCTGTTTTTATTTATTTATTTCGGAATATTGTCAATCCTGTTGTCTTGTGTACTTCTCCTGCTTGTGAACGCGTCCTTTCCGCTGGTTTTCCACTTACCATGCACCAACTGGCCCAACAAGCTACGCTTCTTCAATACTGTCAATCCCTTCTTGGGATTTTTACACGAGTGGACAAGAACATGGGGTACACAAATACAGTGCACAAATACACAAACACAGGGATACACAATTAGGCAAAGAAGGAATCAAGTCATAAAACAAGAATGGCACTTGCATATCATAAATACGGTGGAAGAAAGCACAGCAGTCAAAAAGAAAAGAAAAAAATCAAGATCATGCCGAAGTCAATGTAAGAACAGAGCTTTCAGCTAGCTTCAAAAATTTGTACACGGTAGGCCGAACTGTAATTGATGCGTGCAACTGGTTCCAATCTCGGACTACTTGTGGAAGAAAGGAATATCATAAGGTATGATTGGAACAAAATTCTTTAAGAGTGACGGCATGCTTGCGCCGAGTAGCTCTTGAATGGTTAATGTGAACAAAGTCTGTAGATGACATCATTAAGGAGTTATTAGGTAATAAATACAAAAAATTGAGACGGCGTAAATAAGCAGGGCTAGGCAGCGTGTGAAGGCCTGCTGATCGCAGAAGTTCTGTGTGCGAGTGTGTACGACGATAGCAGTTGAAAATAAAGTGTACGACTTTTATTTGCACTATTTCCAGTGTTCTAATGTTATCTTTGGTGTCAGGGAGCCAGGCTATGTTCGCGTATTCTAAGACTGGTCATATAAGAGTGACATAAGCTAGAAGTTTCGTATCGCTTGTGGAATGTCGCAGGGCCCTTTTAAGGAAGAACAACTTGGTCATTGCTTTACTGGTGATTCTTTGAGCATGCGAAGTCTAATTTCAGTCAGAATTAACCAGGACACCTAAGTACCGATATTTAGTCACACCTTGAATATTCACATTATTCACCGAGTGCGCATAATCTTTAGTTCTCCTTGTAATCGACATAGAAACAGTTTTATCTAAATTAATTGTCATTTGCCGTTTTATTCACCACTCTACGATTTTTACTAATGCGTTGTTTAGTTTTACCTGACCATCAGCGTCCTTTATTCCATGGTACCTGTATAACACACAATCGTCAGCGAAGAGCCGTATTTTCACTTCAGTTTCGTTTGGTATGTCGTTCATAAAGAGTAGGAACAATAGCGGAGCTAAAACTGTACCTTGAGGGACTCCTGAAAGAACAGGAACTAATTCAGAGGCACGGTGATCGTATTGCGAAAATTGATAGCGATCACAGTGGTAATTATACGGGGTGTTTCAGCGAACACTTTCAAACATTTTCAAAATTAAGCTTTTTGGGGTAAAAATACGGCTTCTGCGGCATAGTATTACCAGCGTTTGCGGACACCAGGAAACAGCTGAATCGGCTTAAGAAGTAGGCTGGTTAACTAATTTTTAACAAGTAACTTTTTAACTAGTAGAGTTAGGTGCCTAGTTGCAAGTAGAGATATGTAGCCGGTCATTAGTAATAGCCATATCAGATATAGAATTTCGAAAACGCGATTACTCTCGCCGCTGTGGCTCAACAAAATTTGGCTGCATCGTGCGAAAATACATGCGCTTTCGAAAGCATGCAGGCAAAGCAACCCCTCCAGTGCATCTAACTAGTCGAAAAAGCCAAATTTTTGTCGAGCCACAGCGCCAAGGGTAATCGCGTTTTCGAAATTCTAAACACTTATATGGCTACTACTAACCGCCGGCTTCAAATTTCTAATTGCAACAAGACGCCTAATTCTACTAGTTAAAAAGTTCATTACTAAAAATTATTTAATCAGCTCACTACTTAAGATGATTCACCGGTTTTATGGTTTCCGCGGATACTGGTAATACCATGCCGAGAAAGCCATATTTTTACCCAAAAAAGCCTACTTTTGTAAATTTTTAAAAGTGTTCGCTGAAACACCCGGTATATCCATCGTACCAGTGGTCTGTCGCCGAATATATTTGAGCTTAAAGTGGAGTTTCACATGAGAGACGCAGTGGAATGCCTTATATAGATCTAGGGAAATAGCATCAATTTGGGACTGTATATTGAGACACTGTGCAAAATCATGAATAATTTCTACTAGTCGTGTAGTTGTCGACAAGCCACTACTAAATCTGCGTTGGTTTCTGTGGAGTATGTTGTTGGCTTCAACAAGACTTCTCATAAATTTTAAAATAATGTGCTCCAGTAATTTGTAACATGTACACGTGAGGGATATGGGCCGATAATTTGCTGCAGACGAAGTATTGCCTGACTTATGCACTGGAATAACTTTTTCGACTTTCCACTCAGCAGGGAGGCGACACTCGCCGATTGATTTTGGTATATTAGGCACAGGTATTTACTGATAGGCTCGGCATAGCGTTTACGAAATCGGTTGGAAATTTCATCTTGTCCGTCAGATTTCTTATCATTAATGTTTAACAACATCGTAAGCACTCCCGCTTCGGATATTGTTGGAGAATCTGTCGGTTGGTTTTTACATGCACTTGCTGTGATGATGTTTGTAAAGCCATTGCCGCGTGTAAACACTGACTCTTTAAGTGTCGGTTAAAGGTGTCTGCATCTATTTCTTCAGTGTATTTGGTCTTGCCGCTAGAGCGTTGTTAACTTATATACCTCCAGAACTTTTGAGGCGAGGATTTAATGAACCCACTCAGCGTGGTACTACAGCAGTGTTTAGAAGCCTTTATTTTACTTTTTAATGACTGGGTTAAAGTCTGCAGACGAGAGCGATAGTCCGGAATTTAGTGTGTCTTGTTCGATTTCCTTAATCGTTTGATTTTACATTTTAGGCCAATGGCATCGCGTGTAATCCGTGGATTCTGCTTCTCAGTGTATTTTGTTACGACAGGGATATGGATTTCAATGCAATGTCTGACATGAGCCTTAAACTGCACCCATATCTGACCAATGGTTGACGATTCATCGCCGCACATTTCAAAGAAGCTGGGGTATTCATGAACAAGATATGTAATAATGGATGCATCATTTGCCTTCCTAAATGCTAGTATCTGCTCCTGGTAGCAAGGGGAAATGTAGAATAGCGACTACTCTATAAAATGGAAGCAAAATTTTATTTCTGCTCTCTGCACCCCGCGCCCCCTCAATGCACACGCATGTTTTCTTACCGTTTACGCTGGTACATTCCTGTTACACGGTTCTATAGTTAACCATGCGGTACTCTAAAGGAGCACGTCGTGCTGCGGCAAAGTAGCCAAAGCGGGCGTCCAAGTGGTGGCCTGTTAAACCTGACGCGCTTTCTTCATCACTCACCGAAGGCTGCCACAGGAACGAAACATGGCGCACAATTACACCGGTGATATTTTCTCTCGCGTTCTGTACCACCGCCACATAAATATTCACCAAAGTTTGTTACAGTAGTTTGTTATATCAGATAAGATATTTTTTGAAAAATCCGTTATCTGGTATTATCGAATTAGCTATTAGATTAGAATGTGGAACACACCTGGTTAGGCGGAGTAAAACGTTAATTGTCTCACTCTGTAGCAGTTATGCCGACGCGCGCAGCGTAACGCGCTCACTCACGGACGTGCGGATGGGGACATGTGCGAATGCTTCGGTCAATGCCTGAACAGTTTGTCGCATGTTCACCTATGAGATACTCAAATCCTCCGGAGGCGCGCTTGCGTTCGTTGCTAAAAGAAAGAAGCAAGGAAGGAAGAAAGGAAATTGTGGCTTTCCAAGGGAGCATTATAACTCTGAACGGAAAAAAAAAAAACAAAGAAGATTAGCTCCCGAGGACACTCTAACTGGGCGCCGTCTCGTAACGTGTCTGACGCTTGTTATCAAGGTCGTCGCTCCCTTGCTAGCCCGCTAGCAACCCAGTCAGCGATGCGATGCGCTCTCACGAGGGCTCGCACAAGTTGCGCCGTTGTCGCTGAAAACATGCGCAGCGGTCGAGTCAGGGGCACGTGCCGCGCCGTCAGCGGAAAAGGAACGACTGGGCCAGGCTCGCGCTGCGGCCCCCATTTTTTTTTTTTTCCCCCGAGAGGGGAAAAAAAAGCTTGTTTGCTCTACAGGCTCGGTGCAGAGTGATTTCAGTACGCTTACACAAGAGGACTTCGCACCGTAGAACGTCACTCAGCACTCGAGCCGTGCCCTTTTCTGTATGAAGGTTCTCTTGTTGTGAACGGGGGCGAATCAGATCTCTCCTAGCCAGTGTTTCCTTCAATAGCATCGCTCTTTTAATGCGAAAGCATTTCTAGGCTACGTCGGCAGGGTCGTGTCACCAAAACGTGTCCACAGAAGTTGTGACGTCCTCAGAAGAGGTAGCATCAAACGAGTGGTTGTAACCAAAATAGGATGATGTGAGGATGCTGCACAAAAAAATATGTCGATAGGATGATTAGTTAATTAGAGCCAAAAATGTCGAAAAAAACGCCGAAATAGCGCGGACGTCTATATAATGAGTGGACGGTAAAACAGCCGTGGACGTCAAAGTAGTGCAAAAATAGGCAAATGAGTGAAAATAAAGTTTGAAATGAATTGAAATGTATTTGATGAGTGATAATTAATCGAACAACAAAGTTTCATTCACACAGATTAATTAGTTAATAATTTATCAGCAAAAACCAATGGACGGTTGAATACGTACGCTGGACGGAGATATAGTAAGTGAACGGGAAAGCAACCACGGCGCCAAATTTTTGATTGAAATAAAGGAAGGTATAAACAGAATAAATAAATCGATAATTAATTTAAGCGTAATATAATTACTCTAATTCAGTAGTTAAATTGACAAACAGACAAGCAAAAAGAAAATGATAAAGAGAGGCGACGAGTGCCGAGGAGGCGTCAATGCTTTCGCATTCTCCCAATGTGGGTCGCGGCAGTGATCTCTGTTTTTTTTATTATTCATATAATTATCTCGAAGAAAGATGCTTCTGAGGATTACGCTGACTTAATTCAGAAAGGCATTTATTTAAGGCGCCAGTTTCTTTGCATGCCCCGACATCTGGGGGGCACGATCTAAACGGCAAAGTTGCAAAGAACAGTACTACAGCGTATAAAGGGAGTAGGGACCTTCCGAGAAGCCTCTTTTAGAATGAAGTAAATTTGTGGCCCATGCACGCGCACAATTACTTGGTCTTGTTCTTTAAACGCTAACCCACCCACCAATCATCGTATGAACGCGGAGTGCGAACGTGTAAAACAGAACAAAGCACTCGTGCTGTGCACTGCGGCAGTTTCAGGGACGACCGATTTAATCTAGGCGTGGAATGTCTTTCAGAACCGGAGACGTCATATCGGGAGGCCGTTTTTTCCCGGATTGTGTTGTTCCTTGTTGCACTTGATATGTTCGTTCGTCTATTCTCATCTTCGCACCAAATGTCCATTAGCCTTATTCGCTTCGTGCTGCCATATGCTTTCCTTTCAGTTCGGAAAAAATGTCGGAATGCTGAGTGTTCGATATATCCGTAGTATAATAACGATGGGCATTCTTTAACCTCGTGAATTCCCGTACGCTGTGACGATCTTCAGATGACTTCTCATCTGACCTTGTCTGGGCTTGCTGGTTTCCAAGTGGGATCATCGTGCGCTTATAGTGAAACCATTTTATCAACCACAAAAAAAAAGTCTTGGCTTCTGATACATTGTTGGCATTATGGCCTTAATGATCTCTTCTACGTGATGGGGTGGTTTGCCTGCTTCTTTTGATACATGACTTGCTTCTGACAACCCTATAAAGCGTGGATGTGCGAATTCTTTTCTCTTTCCAACTGTATTTGGAGTTCAACTGCGTGTTTCCTCTGACCGTTGAACGGAATGGGGCAGCCGAGGGAAGTGTCGTTAGGAGCTGCTAACCTACTTTTCAAAGCCAGCAGGGGAAATGTACAAATTGCTAAAATTCTGGTGCTGATGTCGCTTACGTGGGAGCAGCAAACGCATGGCATTTCCGCAGCTCACTATGCTGCCCCAAAAGTTGCCACTTCTACGCTACCCACTTTTCCTGCGTTGTCCCCCCCCCCCCCCCCCCCCCCCCCAATTTCCCGGTTGTGAGGTGCGTGCGTGCTCACCAGGTCTGCCATCAATATTTTTCCACCTCTGGCCAACCTCACCCTTCGATTCCTGGCGTTCAGATTTCTTCATCATTCTCGCCTCTGCAGAGCTCATAATAGCGTTAATCGAAAAATAGGCGGCTTCATGCCGAGGTGCCAAGATTAAACAATTGATAAAAATAACAGCCACACTTAACACCTGACAGCCCCGTGGCAATCGTTCCTGCTTACGCTCGAGCAGACAGCAAATCGTTGAGTTACGCGCTGGAATAAGTGGAGCGCTTATTTTTGGTATATAGTATGAGTTCTGGCGCATGCACTTATAGCGCATCCACTCTACAAATAGAGAGAGGGGACTACAAATAGAGAGGGGGAGAGACTGAGGCAGTATGAACACTTGGGAACCATTCCCGGTTTCCAGTTCGCAAACATCAGCAGGCTGTTCCGGCTGCACACAGCTGTTGTATTATTCAGTAGCGCCCAGCGTATGCCGGGCACGCGTGTGCTTCACATATCTATTTTTAAAAGAGAAAATCCGGAATACGAATTCAACATGTTCGTGCCTTGCTGCAGTGGTCACCGTCCCGCTACATGATCCCCTCGATACTGGAGAATGCCTAGCGTGGCCTCGTGTATTGTACTGTGTACTGCATTATTCTATTGGAGAATCTCTCTTGTCTACCTGACGACGCATGATGCGCTGAAACTGAAAGAACAAATCTGTTGTCGCTACAGCTGTATGGCATTCATTTTGCTGGATTCGTGGTGTAGGCGCTGTCTACAGCCGAGTGCTGTGCAACTTGTGCGACGACGACAGGCGAGGAGGAGCGGTGGAAAGGGCAGGCGCATGCGAGAGCACAAGGCTGTCAGTCGTTGGAGCAAAATGACGTCATGCCGGCTGTTAGTAGAAACTTCGGTTAACTGCAGTTAGGTGCCGGATATGGCGGTCAGCGCGGCGCGCGCAACAGAGCGCAATAAGAGGTCAGGCAGCAGGGTATCTGCATGGACGCTGCAGCTGTGGTGGTTCGGCGCGTTCGGCTCTGCAGGTGCGCTGTGCTACCCGGAACTGCGACGTCTCTGCAACTGCGGCCTCGGGCTCGGCATGTTCATTTCATCTCGGAGGAATGCCAGCCCGACGTTTCGGTCGCACATGCTTGGATCGCATCGCTTGTTTAAGCTCAGAAGAACGCTATAGTTTATCCTATATAGTTCGCGGCTAGCCGCGGAAGCTGGCTCGGCAAGCTGGGATGCACCTTCGCTCGGAGTGTGCTAAGGCATTTTACACGTAAGAGCGGTGAACATTCAGCTATCGCCGGATAACTTGATTCGCGAGGTACTGTAGATGGTCTAGGAATTTTTTTTCTGTCGTCTCGTAACTTACTCCTCCATTCATGTTGGCTTAATTTCGGCAGAGCTCGACGCATGCGTAGAATGCAGAAAAAAAAATAAGAACAGGTTGAATACCGTGGCTACGATGTTCACAGTGACGTCTCTGTACGTGGTTTATGCTTGGTTAATGGGGGTTTAACGTCCCAAAGTGACTAAGGCTATGAGGGACGCCGTAGTGAAGGGCTCCGGAAATTTCGACCACCTGCGGTTCTTTAACGTGCTCTGACATCGCAACAGTACACGGGCCTCTAGAATTTTGCCTCCATCGAAATTCGACCGCCGCGGCCGGGATCGAACCCGCGTCTTTCGGGTCAGCAGCCAAGCGCCATAACCACTGAGCCACCGCGGCTGCCGTCTCTATACAGTCGCGCTTACGAAACGGCATGAACGTAATAACTGGATTTTTTTTTTCTTTCACTGCGAAAGCATTACCAGTGTCACAATGCGAAAATGCTACTGTCTCTATGTAGCTTAGCAGAGTGGTCTCCACCCTCCACAAGAAATCCCCCTCCCCCCCCTCTCGATCCACCTCCTCACCCCACCCCCGCCCATCTGCACCCCCAGAAAAATTATGTCGCGTGTGTAAAGCCTCGGCTTAGAGTAAAACCATTATTTGGAGTAAAAACATCAAAGTAATCATCGAGGGTGCATCCAATTTCTTTCGCAGAATTTTCGCCTCAGATACGTGATCGTCCCGTGATTTTTTATTTATTTATTTTTTGCTTGTTCTTTGCCTGTCTTTTTATCTCCAAAAGCCGTATCACAACTTATTTGATCGCTTTACGTACGGTGAACAGCACCTTGTCATGTGTCGGTGCGCGCGCTCTCTGCACTGCAATTCGATCCCCCGCATTAACTCTGTGGCTTTGACAGCGGTACTGAGCATGAAACCGCCAGCTCCACTCCTAACCGCGTTTCGGCGCGCGAGAGATGTAAACGTGCCTAAATATAGATGTTTTAATGCACGTTCAAACGCCCTCGGCGATCACTCCGGAGCCCTCCTCACAGGTCTTATTTGATTTGGAACCTTTGGGGCAGAACAAAAAGGAAGAAAAAAAGGACTGGGGGTGATTCCGAAGGATTACCTATTTCTTCAACTTAGACATTTTTATTTCTGATTAACAAATATTAAAGGGACACTGAGAGCAACTGCACCGAATTATTACCCTCAGTAAAAACGATTGTCTCTTTCTTATGTTTATGATTGTTCATCAGAGAAAGACGCATTTATTGCTGGGGAAATAAACTGGAAGGGTTTCAACGTAGTTAAACCGAGTAGACGTGCGAAGGCGTGTGTTTAGCCTGGTTGGCTGATGGTTTTGCTTTGCTGTGTCGTCGGCACGTTTAGCGACGATATTAGTTAGATAGTAGTATTAGTTTATGAAGAAGACGATGTGCAGTGCACAGCCCGAGAGTGTGTTGCAGTTTGACACGATGCGTGATCGGCTGCGGCGATAGCAGATAATTGTTTCATCAACTGTAAAGATGCAATGCTCTTCTGGGACATCATGCAATGGACATTGAAAAAAAGACTTAATTTGACGCCGCATTCTGTACGATTTCTCACTGAACTACCACTTGTTGATGAACCCTTCGATATGTTATTTTTTAATTGGATTACACTGCTTGTGGAAAAAAAGCGTGATGGACCGACATTGTGAGTCTGTTGTTTCTGCTAAAAACCATTTCTGTAGAATGATTGTACACCTAAAAGAATTGTATGCCCAGGCCGAGTATGAACCGGAGTAGTACTCACTCTTAGTGCTGTGTTGTTCATTGCCTTTTTTCTAGTTCTTTGCTACTTATATGTGTCGTGTTACGATGTATTAGCTATGTGCTCCGTATTGACTCTTTTCTCGTGCTTCGTTGGTTATGTGTGTTGATGTGTCACTGCCTTCTTAATGTTTGTAGATAGCTCATGTACATAAAACATCGCATCATTATAATAAATACCAAGTTGAAAAAAAAAAAAGCGGCGATAGCACAGTGCTCTCTTGCTGTGGCCAGTGAAGCTGATCTGCTCGCGCCTCCGCGGTTTTGAATCCCAGTCGCGGCAATATTTATTTTATTCGTTGAATTATTTGCGGTTTGGCCAAGGTCAAGCTTCACACAAGCACGGTAAGCCGGTTAGACCTCGGGAAGGGGTGCTTTCGCACTAAAGTGGTACATTTATGAAGCAAATGGAACACTGCTGAAGAGAACTCCGTGATCCCCGATTACAAGTGACTAGTGGCGTGTCCTAGCGGGTCCTAGTCTCAGATACCCGCAACACCCTTCAGCCCCCTCCCATCCACACTCATGCACACAAAGAAAAGAAAAGGAAAGAAAAAGCATTGACGTCATAGCAGGTTGATTGTGGAAACGGCCGGTGGCGATGATACTTGTATTTCTGCCTTGTTTTTTTTTTTTTTTTGTCTCTCTAAGCTTATATAAGAAAGCTTTGTTCGCAGTGAATTGAAGCAGCCTTTCTGGCATTGGAACGCGGTAATTTATCGCTGCAGGCCAACTCTGTTTACTCTCCGTGTTCCTTCAAGGCAGTGCCATCATTTTTACCCTTTACACGGAGTTCGTGCACTCCGCTCTCCGCGTCTTGCTAATGCGGCCCACTGTGCACGCAGACGCTGCGGCTCGCTGCGCAGCGGCCTCGCCTGTCCTGCCCTTCAAGGCCTCGATGACCGCAGGACGCGAATGCGCTGGAAACAAAGGCGTAAATAAATGCCCCAAAGAATCTCCAACCTTCAGTGGGGACAGCTGCGTAACTGATACGGTATTGTTGACCGCATTTCTCCGAGCCAGGCAACGACGTCACCGCAGGCGCGCAGCAGACGGAAAGCGCTTTCGCAAAAGAGGGCCTTCTGCTTATCGCCTGTTGATCCCGCCTCGTTGGGCGCCGGCGTGTTTCTGATTCCGTAGTTTTATTTCTCTTCTGCTGCTTTCTTTTTGCGTTTGTTTTTTGCCGCATCCGCGCTATCGCTCGTCCCCTCGCTTGAACCCTATAGCCTGCTAACCTTTCTATATCACATCAAACTTCCCACTGTATTGACGCGATGACTTCGCTTGCATACTCTAGCCGCAGATCGCATGTCCACACTGTAATTTGCAAACTGCTATTTTTAGTTGCAACAGCTTTCCATGTCAAGAGCAATTTTTGTCAGGACGTGCCGCTGCGCACGCAGTTGAAGCTAGCGCGTGGTCGCGTACTACATAGTTTGCCTTCCTTTGAACGGCCGGCTATCCGAAGCTCTTGAGGGACAGTTCTCGCGACTACGCTGCGGTTCGTAAGGCCACAGGTGCGCAGGTCCCGACAACACAGGTCGACGTCAGTTTTGGTCACAGTATTGGGGCTTAGCCCAATAATGTGTGTGCAGTTCCTCATTATTCGCTAGTGCACGCAGATTGCGTTCATCAGCTTGTTCGTTATGCATTACTCCAGCATCCTCGTGTCGCAATATGAATGTTGAGACCGTCACCCACCGACTCTCGTTACAGAGCAGCGGTCGTCTCTTCCGCTGGTAATTGAACTGTGCGCTTCGCAATGCGCCGTGCGACAGCGTCCCTGAGGGGCAGGCGCTTCCGCCGCGTGGTGCAGCGCTGGGGGCAATCGGTCCCGATGCATGCACCGGCTACTGCGCCGTTGCCCGCACGGCGCACAGCGGCTGCCAGTCGCGTCGCCCGCTGTACCGAGGTGAGGCAACAGGCGCGCGAGTGATGGCCGCTCGGCACGTACACCGCGTCAGCCCGTGCGGTCTGCGGCTGGAGCGTTGACACAGCGATCAGCTCTGTGCACAGGCGACGTCGGGCGCCGCTCCGGAACGAGCGGGGCTATATATATATATACGCACTTCCAGGGCCGCGAAGCAACAGGCGCGAGCTGCAGGGAGCAAGGATCCAAGACATTGTTGTCTCGGTTTGCTGTGTACGCTCGCAGCGCAGATGAAACGGCCACTTCGCGTCACACCAGCGTCTTTAGAAGATGCAGTTTGTGTACTAAAAGAGCGCGCTGCTTGACCAATTACGACAGCAGTGCTGTCCGTCTTGGGGCTGGTTACCCGTGCGTCATATTGTATCACGAACAGCTTTAGTAGAGGCCCAAAGGAGAGCCCCAAAGGTGATGTTCAAGTACCGTACCACAAGACTGATACTTAAATTATGTTTACCGAAGCGGAGTGGTAAGTCTTATTGGTATACACTTAATTTAGGCGAGGCTGTTGAACGGAGAGTTGAGGTATAGCAGGACTCTGGTATAGCCTACGAGGGCAGCTCTTGACTGCACCTGGTTTCGCGCTTTAGCGGCCTGCCGCGGCGGCAATGCACTACGATAAGAACCCGAAAAAAAAAAGAAAAAAATGAAGGTCGATTTGTTATATTAGTAGTAGGTGCGCTATCACTTCGGTTTTCACTTCGTTTCCGATATTCGGATCCATTGTTCACTGATGGAAGTAGTCCGGATAGCGATAATTTGTTAACGCCCGTATATGCGGAACTGGTCATTCTCTACTTTACGTTCACAGGTCCCTGGGAGTCCCCATACCACTCCTGTCGCAGTGGTGCAGCGGTTGAGCGATGCGCCACTGTCCTGCGTTGGCAGGTGCTGCCATCGGTGGGGTTTGTGCGACCAAGGTTGCTCTTCCCGAGCAGCCTCTCGCGACCAATCATTAATTGAACTGGCGCCTGCCACGGTGGTAAATTTGATTGCACTCCGGTGGACAGGTT
Organism: Amblyomma mixtum; assembly: GCF_055824585.1. Taxonomy (NCBI): domain Eukaryota; kingdom Metazoa; phylum Arthropoda; class Arachnida; order Ixodida; family Ixodidae; genus Amblyomma; species Amblyomma mixtum. The sequence continues at coordinate 51,502,772 of NC_143014.1, forward strand.
ATGATGACGTCACAAGGCCACGGGACCTAGGTGGTCCATCTGTAGATGGAACACCTAGGTCTATAGATTGTTAAGATCGGCGTTAGCAAGAAGTCAGCACCCACGTTTCTCCTGGATGGTTCCGAGAAACCCCTGTCTAACCGACGACGTGTTTGCCTCAAGGCGTGCCGAATGGACCTTAGAGGCAAGGGCAATGTACGTTGATGCGTCTCAGTGCGGGACCCCATAGGAACAAGAGGACACAAGCGACTATGGCGGATGTCAAGGGCCGTCGTCTTTGGTGGCTCTTCTGCGTATCGAGCATCGCGGCGGGCTGGCGGGGGACCTCCGCAACCTTCGAGAACGTCCCCAAAGGACAAAGGGCCACTTCCGCCCTTTTGACGGTCTCGCTTTCCGACACTTCGTGACTAATGTCTTCTGACGGACAGGTGTCGGCGGCCCAGGGGAACCTTCGGCGCGTCCGAGAACCTTGCATCCCGGAATCAACTTTACCTCGAAGGCATCCTTGTCTCCCCGGCTCAACGCGTGACGTGTCCACAAGTGCGGGGGTGGAAGTTTGTGCGCGCGAGTGAAAGTTTCCGGCCACTCCTAGCCTGGAGTTGACGTCATCATCCTAGGGAAGCTAGGGAAGAAGGATGGTATAAGACTCGGCGACAAATTCGGTCGCAGCAGACACACTTCCTGTTCCGGACTCTTGTAAATATGTAGTCACAGTCGCATTTTCTGTTCCTGACTGTTGTAAATATGTAAATAAATTCAAGTCTTCTTTCGCCACCTTCTAACTCCGTCGCTCAGCGGCATTCTTGTCCTTGGCCTGGACGTGGGAACGGGCGTCGTGCTGACCGTGGATCCGTCGAGCCGCGACCCCGAACCTCGTCCTCAACAAGATTGCATCTCTGGGGATTTTTCGCTCACAGCGCCGCCGACGACGACGCCGGATTTTCTGCAGAATGGGAGCCTTAACGCTTTCGCGTGAAAAGTGATTGCGTGAGTTCATCTTGCTTGATGAAATGTTACACACCAGGACGCTTTTTGCTCCTTGCACTCTAAACAGGAACGAGCCTACATGGGAGTAAAATGGGAGCGTCTTCTAACGCACTCCCTTTTAAGGGCAGGGTATGCTGCCAAAGTTCCGGAGTAGATTTCGATCACTGAATATACGGAATGCTTACCCTTAGCAGCATAAGTATATTCCGACTGCAAAGCATAGTAACTTGATGCAATTGTAGCAACGGTAGGAGGCATTTAAACGCGGCGCCGGATGTCGTGAGGTTAGCAAATGGAGGGGATTGAAATCTCGGTTAAAATTTCGTAACTGCAAGAACTTCACCTGTTTTGAAGAGGGAATTTCTTTCCGTTGTCTACCTTAAGTATTCCATATTTTTAGTGATGGAAGTCTTTCTGGTTTGTGGGTGTTTAACGTCCCAAAGCGACTAAGGCTATGAGGGACGCCGTAGAGAAGGGCTCCGGAAATTTCGACCACCTAAAGTTCTTTAACGTGCACTGACATCGCACAGTACCCGGGCCTCTAGAATTGCGCCTCCATCGAAATTCGACCTCCGGGGTTCGATCCCAGCCGTGTAGGTCGAATTTCGATGGAGGCGAAATTCTAGAAGCCCGTGTACTGTGCGATGTCAGTGCACGTTAAAGAACCCCAGATGTCGAAATTTCCGGAGCCCTTCACTACGGCGTCCCTCATAGCCCGAGTCATTTTGGGACGTTAAACCGCATAATTAAACTTAAACGTTAGCAGCAGTGACGATAAACAGTGGCATAGCATAGAAGTCGCTAACCAGATTGCAGCTGCTAACAAGATGAAACAGCCGTCTCGGCTATTTTCAGCGCTTCTTTCAAGCACTCTTCGTTTTCTTTTTCTTTTTGGTTTTTTTTTTTTTTTGCATCCATTGCGTCAGAACGTCTTTCCTCTTTCACCAGATGTAAAATGACATCATTGGCCGATTTCCTCCCCCAAGCGGACAGGGAAATATTTTGCCAAGCTGCATAAAAATAATCGGGTAAAAAAACACAGAGCTTTCAGATATAATTGGCCGAGAATAGGCGGCGTTGCGCGCGGTAATCAGGCGTTGCGTGCGCAAGGGGCTGTTAACCATGGCTGGTAGTACGTTTCAAAGCTTTCAAGTGAACGGAAGTTTTAAGCCTGTCTCGAGGTGAGTGGCTGTATCGAGGCGCTGACGTCGAAAGCAGTTTCACAAAGCTTTTTCGCTCGTGTCGTGGTAGCGACTAATTGATTTCCAGGGAAAGAGGGCATTGGGTTGAAAAGAAAAAGATTGGAGGGGACTACTTAAGCTCCGCCTTAAGCGTATGACGCGACAGCTTTAACGGTTGATACCCATATATGAAGAATTGGTCTTTCCCTACTTAACATTCATAGATCCCTGGTAGTCCTCATGCCACTCCTGGTGCAGTGGTGCAGCGGCTAAGCGATGCGCCACTGTCCTGCGATGGCAGGTGCTGCAACCGGTGGTACTTGTGCGATCCGGGTTGCTCTTCCCGACGAACCTCTCGCGACCAATGATTAATTTAACTGCCACCTGCCACGGTACGCAGTTTGCTCACAATCCGATGGGCAAGTTGTAATGACGCCTCAGGGTTCCGTGACCTAGGTGGCCTGTCTGCCTCCTAGATTGCTGCTCGGGAGATTTTTCGTGAATTTTTCGCTCAGGGTCAACTACGCCGACTACAACGCTGGATTTTCTGCGACACACGCTGTCGCGTTCAAAGCTAACGTTTTTGCTGGTTTTATGCGTTGAGCTCAACTGGGGAAAGAGGGCCACATACTGGAGTAAAATCGTTTACGCTCGTAATTCAACGGAATGTGGCCTGAGAGTCGCAGATAGCACATGAAGACAACGTCGCCGCCTTTTCAAGACGCTGATAAAGAACTACTACCAAAGAGCGGCGTCATTATGCACCAAACGGAGTTAGAGAGGCCGAAAAATTAAATGGATAGCCTTCTAGCGTCTTCAGATATCCTCGCCGTATATAAATCATTGTCCTCCACTTGCATCGACGGCTTGGTGAACAGATAACCTGAAAAAGAAAATATTTCCGTTTTGTTCTTTTCATAGCGTCACTCGCTACAGTATCTAAACATCGTTGTTCCTATGGACATCATGAATGGGACTTACATAAGTTTCTAAATAGCTTCTCATGAGTTTAAATGCCTTTTCAGTTGACTGATTCTTTTCGTGCTGCGCGTGGTCTATCGAAGTGCGCAGGACAGATGTGCAGTCTGCAGCAAAACTTAACGGTTTGTGTGTGCTCGGGGAAAAAATTCACTGTAGCTCTGCCTGGCGACCCAGTCGCCTGGTACTAATACCAGTGGGTGGAGTGCACATGTGTCCTCATACCGTCAGGCGTTTCAGGCGATTGGCTTGCGTGACGGTGCAGAAATAATTTTTGTTTCCACGCGCCCGCGTCCCGTAAACTTTTGCTGCCAACTGTACTAAATTAAAACCTCGTGTACCGTCGAACATTTTCTCGAGCCCTATTGGGGGGTATCTCAGCTCTACGGCTCTTGAACTTCACCAGTCACTTCAGTCCTCCTTAATTAATTTCTGTTCCTGTCTCTAAACTTGTACACACGTTGCCCACATATTTGACAGCAGTCTTGTGCAGCTTACAGCCACCTTCCGTTGGCTGACGAATTCCCGAGTTTCGAGGCGCGTGGCTACCGAAATGGCCAGAGGAGGCGCAGCACTAGTGCACGTGTTCGCCCCCAATGACGGCCACCTGGTCATCGCAATCGCGCAGCGAGTGGTCCAGCGGCTGCAGTTGCTATAAAAAGCAGCCGCCGGCGCGGGTCTGGACCCAGGCCGTCCAGAGGCAGCGGGGTTCGACCCCGCGGCCTCGAGCGCCGAGCGCGAAGGTGTCGGGAAGAGCCAAGGTCAGCAGGCGGCGAGCGGGCTAATCTTGGCGACGACGGCCGCGATGAGGGCAACCGGCATCGATTGGGCTTTCCTCTCGCGCGCGCGGAGAGAGCGGAAAGATTTTTCAAGGGCAGCATCGATCGGCCCGCCGACACCGACGCAGACCGGGGGCCCGAGGGGCGTGTTTGCAGCGGGCTGCCGGAGGCGAAGAATAAATAATCGGCACCTGAAAATTCGGCCCCCGTTGCTATTTCGCGCCTGACCAGCACGCCCTGCCGGCCCGACCCCGGCCCCACCGAGGACCCACCGGCGGGCGCGCGCTGCCGCGTCTGGGAAGCGTCTCGGCTCCGGCGGCACGTGTCCTCCGCCGCTATCGATTGACCGCCGTGGAAGGTGGTGTCGTCACACGGACTGCCCTCCCCCATGCTGCCCCTCATGGGCAACCTGTGCCAGCCGTTGGTTCGCCAGACCAGGTGACCGGACCACACTTGGGAGGCGGTGCGGAGCTGCGCCCTGGGTTGCGAAATGGCCGGTCCAGAACTGGCGTGGTTTTGCAACCTTTCCGTTGCCGGGTGGCTTCTGACCGTGCGGATGCTTGCAGAAAGAACCGGAGGAACACGGGATTGCAAAGTTTCTCCTCAGAACGAAACGCAAATCGTCGACGCTGTTGCTCTTTTTTTTTTTTGTTGTTGTTGAATGAAACTCTGCCCTTTTTCTTCGCTGTGAGAGAACACCAAGCGACTTCTAACGCTCGCTTTCATGCATGATTAAGCAGCTGAAACATGGATCTCGGCTCATGGTTACGCAGTGCCGATCTCCAAGCATTGCCAACAGAAGTTGTGGCTGTGCTGGAACGATGAGAAGTGCACTGTTGTCAGGCTGAGCTTTACGAGATGCTGAACATTAATTTAAGGGATCTAAATCGAAACTAAAGAAAACGTAAGGTGTAAGACAGTTAGCGTACAACTTATTTTAAGAAAACAGTAATAATAGCTGGGCGAGCTTTTAAAGACTGTGCTTAACTTCCAAGTTAAGTACTTGTTAAGTACTTTTTTTTTTCTAAACTATGCGCTCCACTCGAGAACTCAAATTGACGCTTAAAGAATGTTCGTTTTCAAGCCCTACTTTTTTTTTTATTTCTTAGCTTCCACTTGTAACCATTTTCCATCTGAGTGGGCCTGTCGCAATAAGGAGCCTGTCTCGTCGTATTAAAACCGGAATACACCGACTTCACCCAGCCCACTGCGCATGCGTGGGCTTACCGGAAGCAGCAAGGCCGCCATTTTAGTTGTAGCCCTTAGCGACGCCATGTGAGCGACAGCCCACTTGGTGCCTCTAGCGTCATTAGATTCGTTCACCGTAGCTTTCTGTCGTAGCATCTGTTGCGTTCACTGAGCAGGGGTCTAAGATTCATCTCGTCATGCGGGACGCATCAGTACACTTTCGCCTTCCAAAGGCCAGCCTACCGGAAAGGGGAGGTGGGAAAAGAAAAAAAAAAAGAAAGGAGAGGCAACGCACACCTCGTGCCGCCTATGAACACTTTCCTGTGCCACCGTCCTAAACTCAGCGGAAGCTATCGCTGTGCTACTAGCTGTATTTTTCTATATGCCCAAGACCAACAGTAAGGTTTAATAAGACCTACAAACTACGCGGCAACCTAGGCTACCCCAACCATTGCAACGGGCGCACAGTGACGTGCCTGGCTCTAGTCGTGTGGTGCGTTGACGCTATACCCTGTGAGTCTAACCTGCCCGGCGTCAAACCGCGAACACCAAAGAGGTGTAGCACGGATGGAAAACAAAGCGAGATGCTTCAGTGGCGTGTCCTTTCTGGAGCAAAGGTTGAAACCCTTATGGCTCGTGGTCCGCTCGACAATGCCTCATGGGCTGTGTCCGGCGGCCTGCGAGTCACAGGCTTGAGACCCCTGGGCTGAGGGAACCACTACGGCGTCACTGCGGTGTAGCAGGGCGCGCGGTGCAGATCGCACATTGAGCAGCGCACCGAAGGGAGTGCACTGCAGCGGGAAGAGAGGCGTGACCGTGGAGGCTACGCTGCGCTTGTTGCTCGAATTTCGTGTTTGAAATGTTCCGGGTTGTGGTGAACGTGCGCCTGACCGTCACTTTTGCGTATTCATTTGTGTCACAAAACGTTTGTTGTCTTTATATATTCATCCTGCTGCTTGGAAAAGAAAGACATGCGCTAATTTGTGTGCTTCTCCGCACGGAAGTCGACGTGTAAATATATTCACTAATTGTTTTGGTGGACTGCCTGAAGGAAACATGAGCAGTGAGGGCGAGCTGTGCCGTTTTCAGTAAATAAAGCTGTGACAAATAAGTGCGTGTTCTGTGTGAAATGTGAAAGGAGGAGCAAATCGGGGAGATTTTGAATTCGGAACGCTTGGATTGAATGGTTATGAATTTTGAGATTTTTTAAGGCAATTTATTGAGGCTCTGATCCTTTTTTGACAAGATATATAACTTCAGCGGCCAAGGCGCCTACCATGCGGCGGGCCATTTTCTCTGTGCCAACCTGAACATGTTGGCCGATGGTAAACACTGGTGCATTTTCAAGCCAACTTGTTGGCACTAAATCTTACATTTTTTTCTTATCGTGAAAAATACTGAGCAAGCCGTAGGTGATAATCCGGTATAATTAGCACGTTGTTAAAAGACCGATATTACGGATGGTCAAAGACTGATGTGCTTCAAAATATTACGAATTATTCCACATTTTCCCGCCTTAGTCGCCGGACTTTCTACTACCACGATGTAGGAAAATCACTATCGCTACTTTGGCAGCATGAGATATGGCGAGTGAATATGCTCATCGAGCATTCGCGGATTGTGGAGTCCTATAACGACACCAAGACTTCATACAGTTCTTAACCGACAACCTTGCATCGGGCAGAAACCTCCGTGAAGAATGCTCAATGAAGCAGCGCGAAGGTCAAACCGATCGCGTCCTCGCTTCAATCGAATGCCTTCCGCCGAGCTGAATGGCGCGTAAAAAGCTTCTCGTGGAGCTTACGACTGAAAATTTGTGATTTGCCAACGTACACTAATCTGAAGATAGAATACGGCTAAATGCGTTGAATGGAATTTCTCAGCTGCCTCTGTTACCAGCTTCTACGAGCTCCTTTGGGGGACCTTGCTTGTTTTGGAGAAAAAAAAATTACGGAGGGCACTGAAGACTACTTACGTGCTTTGAATACGAAAGCATTGTTTTTTATTTCATTTTATTTATTTTGTATTTCTCTCTTACTTTCCAATGACACACCTACTCATTTGCATACAAGTCGTAAAGTAACGCATAAAGGTTCCCCTTTGTTCGCCAAGAAACAACACGGCTTTGTGGCCAATGCGTTCCGTGCTCTCCTCCTCACAGTCTGAAAGTCTTCGGTTGAAATCGTATTTTTCTTCGATACAACGGTGGCGTCATCTGATATTGTTGGGATCACTGCTGCTAGTCAGCGCCGACACCGGGTTTCGTTGCCGGTGAGCCAATGTATTGTTTTCGCATTGGAACGAAATATCCAGGTCCCTCTGCTTGGTGTAGCTGGTGCAACACATGGTGCCGATCAGGTGAAGCCGCCTGTCCCATATATCCAGCGTACATGCAGCGAAACATCGCGTGGCGACGCGAACAGGACAGCTTATCGCGCGTACTCGACGCGTCCCCCCCATGCTGCCGCTGACCGGAGTGCTACAACTCCCAGACAGTCATGGGCAGTATCGAAGATACATGTATCTTCGATACTATCTTTCGATACATGTTGTGTATCGGTATTAGATATCGCGTGCTGAAAACTAGAGTATCGGAGTATCGGTATCGAAAATACATTTTTAGTGTATCGTGTATTTTACGATACTCGATACAAAAAAAAACCTGTAAAAGCGCTCGCTCAGGCGGTAGTACAAGACGGGCGGCAGCACCTTCGCTGCTTTTTAGCTAACTCCCAAGCTACCACTTCTGGATCAGCGTTTCTCGGAGTTAGGAATGGATTCACCCGCAGGTTTGACCATCTTTTGAAGATGAAACCGAGTGCAGAAGAGGCAACAGTTGCTGCTGTTCTACACCCCTATTTCAAGTTGCCGTCGTTGCCAGCAGAAATGGAAGACTTCCGCCGTCATGCTCAGAAGCTTACAGAAGAAGCTGTTGTCGACTATGTCAGCACAACACAAGCCGCGCATTCTTCCGCACGCGAGGCAGTGGGATCATCGGCGCCAGCAGCATCAAATGCGTCAGCTGACGCGTTCTTTTCATTTGAAGAGACAAGCGGTATAACCAGCCGTAGCTCTAAGAAGGCGTTAGTGAAGCTTCAGTTTCTCAATTATTTACAAGATTATCTAGTTGATGTGGCTGTGCTTCATTCTTATCCACTGATAAGAGGCGCCTTCGTCAAGTATAATACTGCGACGTGCTCATCTGCTCCTGTAGAGAGGCTTTTTTCATTTGCCTCCATTATAGCGCGCCCACATCGCGGGGCTCTTTCGGACCGGCGGTTCGAGCAAATGTTGTTACTTAAGACCTTCAAGTAAACGTAACGAATACCTTTAGCCTAATAAAAACGTTCAGCCATTTTACTTGTTGTTGTGTTAATTCCAGCTTTTCAAGAATAGTTTCAGCTTCAGAAGTTTTTTATCGCAGTACTGGCAAACTAACTGTTCGGTTCCCAAGCGCACGGAGCTTGCATCATTTAGTTTGATCAAAGGCATAGGCCATCGGTTAAGTACTCTATAGTATCGAACCGAAAACAGAAAACGTTTCAGGTTTATTCATATAGCCAAGTGCTCACAGATTGTTTCGTATGAGGAACTTTGGGTTAAATGATTTTTCGCTAGGCTGCTTACGGAAGCGATCACTTCAACATATATCGGGTGTCCCAGCTAAATGTAACCAAACTTTTAAAAAAGGCGAAGTGTCCTAGTCATGCAGTGAAACCAACTCAGGGTTGTTCATAGTCACGTGGCCTAATCTTGAGAATTTTTTTCGTGCTTAAAAGTTAATTAAGTAGTTAAGTTTAATTAGCTACCTTTTTAATTATTAACTTCAGGAAGAAAGTGTCAATGCAAAAGTTTTAGATCACCTCGAAAAACCGCTAGTAGTGCTGTTTTCGTCAAGTTACGATTTACGTAGCTTTATTTATTGGCCTTAAAAGAAAGTTATCACGTGACCAGCTGCTCGCTCACTTCTCTGCCCCAATGTATACCCGAAGTCTCATCGAGGAGAGAACTTCAGAAAAAACGGATTTTATTCTTTAAGGCCCGTCGTGGGACGTTGAAGTGGCACAGTTGTCATGTGGAAGCTTTTTCTTATTGTGCGGGTTATGGTTAAAGGGCGGTAAAAAAACTACTTTACGTAAATATTACTTTGCTGCAAATGTCTCAGTACGCTGTTTCTTGAAGCGATCTACAACTTTTCTATTGACACTTTGTTCCTGAAGTCAATAAATAAAAAGTTAGTTAATTACGGTTAACTAATTAGTCAACCTTGAAGAACTAAAAAAATACTGCGGACTAGGTCACGCGACTCTAAACAACCCTCATTTGGTTTCAGACGGCTAGGACACCCCGTGTTTTTTAAAAGCTTGGTTACATTTAGCTGGGACACCTGGTATATGGCTTTAGTCCAAATTAAAGTTCTAACAAGGCCAACTGCGCAGACAGCGGAGCTTGAACAGATCCATGCGGTCGGATTCATTTATAAGTACTTGCAGGAAAAGTGCTCCATAGAAATGCACTAAAGGTTACAGAAACCACGCGTACATTTCCTAAGTTCTCCAATTATATTTCCGGAATTATTAGACAGTGATTTCAGTTATGTAAACTTTGTTAGTCGTAATATAACCTGTATTATATGTGATATTTTAGTGATGTATCGAAGTATCGAAGATACAGTATCGAGTATCTGTATCGAAAATTGATTTCGGTACTGTATCTTCTATCTGTATCGGAGATACAATTTTCAAAGGTATCGAGTATCGTATCGAAGATACTATTTTGAAGTATCTTGCCCAGCCCTGCTCCCAGAGTGCATCGGGATGGCGGCGGCGTAGTGGAACAGCTTGTGCCATCGTTCTATTGCCATTCCTCGAGAATATATAGATATTTACCGAGGGCTATAGCTTCATGTTGTTGCAAAATGACGTAATTTTAGTGGATGCGTTTCATTTCAATCGACAACGCAATAGAAATTCAGTAATTGGAATGCAATTTTATCTGGAGTTTAATATTTTAACTAGCCTTTTCCTTCGAGCATATTGGCTTTTACGTACTTTTTTACTTAGCTGTTAGCATGCAAATGCGAAAATTCGCTCGTTTTCAATTCTGCGATCGCAGCAGTTTTTTTTTTTTTTTATCTTAAGGAGAGTATCGGAGTACAACTAAAAATCTGAGTCACGACGTTAAACTGATTTCAAAAGCAACAAATGCCTCCCATGAACCCAACCTTGTTTGCATTGACTGTGTTTACTGGTAAAGAGAAATAGCTCATTGAGATAGAAGATATATTTTGACTGAAAACTTGCCTGTTTAACTTTCCTGAAACTGACGGACTGAAAGTGTCATGCATGTAGAATGAGATTCGAGAAGTTAACACCGTAGGATCACCACTCGCAAGTCAATTACAAGGTTCGAATTGGATCGAATTTTTCTCTAGTATTTTATATCTGCAGATAAGGTTAGAACTAATTGCTCACTTTCTCCTATTTTGATCGTTAAAATAACGGTCTGACTGATAACTGAGCAACTGATAGCTGACAAAAAAAAACTTATTTGCTCGAAAAAACAGCAGGCTTCATACATGTGGACGGTGTCAAATAGTGCATGCGACTATGATGATTAGGCTTGTCGTTCTAGCACCCCCTTACTAGTGTAATTCATCTTGCCATGTCTGTTTGTTTCAGTGAAGAGCTGTGTGCTGTTCTTGTGCTAGTGCTCACAATCGCTAGGTTGTATACTACAAAATGGTGCGGCACGTGATCGATTTGGGGGCATGGATTGTTTTTTACAGATGATTCCCGAATTTTTTGTGGTAGAGCATCAGAGAAACGCATATTTTCTCTCAGTTCAGTTTAAAGAAGTTGTATGTATTTCACGTTGTGCTGTCAACCTTTCTATGTCCGCCCTTTTTCTCATGCAATCATTTTATTGCATGTCTGATGACATTATGTCTGATGACATATATTATATATATTATGTCTGATGACATAATCCTTGAAGCAAGAAATCATATTCTAAAATTCAGCACAGGTTGGCTGTAAGGAAACGGAGTTTTAGCTGCAGTCTCCGGCTGAGGGCGAAAATTAACACTGTGCCTCGCATAGGCGATCGTATTAATGTGCACAGGTTAAACGGGAAGGGAGGGAACAATACGAATTACAATGCAGAAACAGAAATATTTGTCCAATAGAGATAAAGTAACCAGTTATTCATTACCGAAAACCTTACAATTTTCGTTTACTGTTTCACTTCCGTGCTTCATATGAGTTGCAGTTTAGCCATTTATGATATACCCCCGAGGTGAAATAAGGCTTCAAACGAGGGAATAAGTACTGCTAACGTGCATCACAGCGCAAACATACGGCTGCGATTTCGTAACTATATGCTTGCGCTCATGTGGCGCTCACTTGTAGTTGCGCTCTGCTTAGTACGCCACAGTCGTCCATGGGGCGACATTACGTGCATTACGGCATGCCCACGCCTAAATGCTCCCCCAACGGGTCTGTCTCCCAGTCGTCCAGCCGCGGCGTCCCTCGATGGCAACGTCCGGGAGCCCGAGGGGTCGCGCGGCGGCCAGAGCCCGCCACCGTGGGATCCGGGGTCCTGCCGAGGAGGCCCGGAGGGAGTCCTTCGCGGCCGGAAGTGCTGCTGCGGCGGCGGGCGTCCTTTGGCTGCGCGCCCCGCGCCGAGGCGAGCCGGCGCAGGTGCAGCGGCCTCGGCTCCCCGCGCCAGGGGCCTTGAGGAGGTCGCCGCGAGGGTCACTGCTCCGTGTCAAGGTGGCCTCCGACGGCGGCGGCCGACACGCCAAGGCTCGGTCGCCCCCGCGCGCCATCGCCGCCGAAACAGCCCGCATTCGGTGGCCCGCGCTAGGGCTCCTCCGCTTCCTGCAGCCTGCCTATGGCACCGTGCATACTACGTGGTGCGGCAAAGGAGCCTTGCACTACAAGCCTGTTGCCGCTTAGATGCGGCTTGTTAGCTGTCACATAGATGGGCCTTTTTAGTTTGCATAATCGAGGGAAGCGGTTAACGACGCGGAACCCCTTCATAACGTGGCGAGCACTAATGCAAGAGCATTCGCCGTTCCAGCCTTCCTAATGACCCTTCGGATAAGATGATGTGCACTGCCTTCAGGGCGTTCATTTACTGAGGACGCTGCGGTAGTGAGATCCTGTGCCCGGTGCAGTCTGTTGTACTTTTTCTGCACGTTAAACGTCACTGTAGCCGAAGGAATTTCAGTAGTCGAAACAAAACTAATTTTTCAAAGCAGCTGTCACCCGTTTCTCGCCATTGGAGACAGCGTGTCAGCTTCAATCAGGAAATCGAAAGTACGTGGAGCTGGCGCCGCAAAGTGAAATCTTGAATCTAGGCTCACGCGCGCACTGTAAGAAAAGAACCGGCCTAATGGGGTGATCAAACACAACTTTAGTCCTTAAAACCCGCCGTTAGTCCCTAAGTTTGCACACGCCACGCCTCTTGCCAGAAGTGCTTTCCCTGCGCTATTTTAATAGACTAACTGCTGAGAAAGAGACCAACGGGGGCCCGAACTGCGCACAAAAAACGCGCGAGAAGATTTCGACTGCGGTAGTACTCGATTTTTCGAAACGCAAGATGTCGTCTGAGGCCAGTTAGAGCACCGCCGCTGCCCGTGCCGAAGCGGATAGACTTTTATGCACGAGAAAAAGGCTTCGCGGAATCGGAGCGGGCGGCAGCTGAGAAAGTGCATAAACATGTACCACCGGTTTCAGTACGGGTCGAATGTTAGTTGTAAAGTTAGCGTTAAGCGAGTATACATAAGTTCATTTTGTTGTCGTTTGTTTACGAGCTTATGTGATGCTGTGTGGGCATCGGCGACACTTAGTGCAATGGTGAATGGATAACAGTCATTTCCCCGTCGCCGCTGCTCGCCAGTAAGAAAAAATGAATGGAACCACGGCCTTCGGCATTTGTTTTCAACGTGACGTAATGTTCAGCTACCAGCTTTTACAAATAAGACTACATTTTGTGCAAAACAGACAAACAGAAAACAACATTTTGTAGATGTTATGTGCAGGGCGTAAAGTGTGCATGGCTCGGCACTTTTTTTTTTTTTTTTGCCCAAAAACGCGATTTAGACTATTGTACGTATACTTTAAAGCTTACCACAGCTTACTGCAAAAGCATATGACAGCAATATCACCATGCTTTGCTCTAAAGAGCAATATATTAGAGAAAACTGCGAGCGGTACATCCATGCAGTTGTGTGCTTCGTATATAAGGCTTTCATTTCCTGCTCTGGGCCTTCGTCGTGGATTCGAATCCTCGTATATTGATGTGTATTTATTTCTGTTCCCTTTATTGATATATATGTGACTGGTTTTGTCGGAAACTTTCCCGCTTAAATTACCGTGGCAATAACGCTTCGTTGGCATTTTTTTCTTTAAACGACTGAAGCCGGGGACTGGCTGTTGCAAATCTTTCCTGGGGGACAAACAGTTAGACCCTTTGAGGTTAGTCCTGAGAAGAACTAATGGTTATGGCAAATCAGTTAGTCCTCAAGAGGACGAACCTCTCGCCGCATTTTGGTCCCTTTTATTCTTCGACCTGCCGAGGACGGCGGGATGTGAATGATCCATGAAAATTTCTACACACGGTGCAATTCCCCACGAAGACCTGTACTTCGGTCAGTTTCTGGAGCGCTGACTTCATTGGACGCGTGTCCGCGAATGACAGCTTGCCGTCGGTGAAAGAGACACGCACACAGGAGAAAAAACAAAGGCAGGGAGGTTAACCAGGCAACAAATGCTCGGTTGGCTACGTATGCACGTGGTGAGAGGATAAAAAAAAAGTGAAAGAGAAGAGGAATGAAAGACCAGTTGAGATCGCAGCATGGGACCTATACATTTATGGCCTCGGCACATGCCGTGGTCTATGTGGCGGTTCGGTAGAGAACTGGTCTGCGTTCAAGCCTACCAAATGCCCCTATATTCTGATCCAATGCGAATACGTGTTTTCTCTTCAGTGTAAAGCACTGTGCAAAGAGGTAACCTAATCAAAATTGCATGTTTTTTGTCTCCACTCTGGTAGAAAAACAAAAATCACTCCGAAGCGCAATCATGTATTCCGAGTTGAAATTACCACGCTTTAAAGTGTGAAGTAGCCCAAAATTTTCATTCAAATTTATCGTCACCTTTCAATAAAATAAGTCCAAGTACCAGATCATTTATATGTGTATGTTCGACGAAATGTCCTCTCTGTCGGTTGGCGAATGATTCAGTAATGGACAGCCTTGTAAGCGTTGGCACAAACATTTGATGGCTAGTTAGCGACCACGTTTTCTATTCAGCCAAAGTCATTTTTTCTAGCGCTCAGCGTGGCGAATTGCCGGTGACGTTAGCTACTGCACGATAATGGAAGTGGGATTGACTTCGTGCCAAGACGCACGTATGGCAAAAGCATTTGCCTCTGGCCTTGGTCAAAATAGAATCACACAATGAAGTTGAAGTTGAAGTTTATTTGTCGCTCTTAGTGGTACAAGTATCACTGGGAGAGAGAGGACGCAGGGAAAAAAGCTGCTTGAATGCAGCTTGAGAGGCACCCTGCGCCCACACTGCTGAGGCAACGTATTGCTGCAGTTGTTTGTTTACGAGACAGCTACAGGTGAGGCTGTCGAAAACAATAAATAAAGTATCAACATGAATGGAATATTTACAGTGGCATTTCAACATTAGTATCACAATCACAACAAAAAGCGTCATAAATACTCAAAAACCAAAAGCATCACATCATCCAGGTGTACAACATAAGCAGAATTCACACGTGTTACAGCTTTAGTCAAAGTTCAGAACAAGTTCTAATTAAACGTCTTCAAAAAGATACAAAATGGTTTTTAGGCTCTTTATTGTGATGTATTTTAGCGATATGTTGTTATTTTCTAAAATGTTCAGGTATTTTGACAGAATAAAAGATAAAGATTGCATACCGTATTTGGTTCCACAAAGAGGCAGTGACCAAGGAAAATGAGAGCGGGTATCGTAGACGGTTGAATAGCGAGACATTTTTAGAAACGAGAGAGTGGTTTCATTGTTAGTAAAAACCGCAGCATAATAAAAATCGCACCATAATAAAAAAATAGACACGTAAACTGAACAGACTCGGGCGGTACGACTGGCACTTTACTGTTAACTGGAGAGGCTTAAGTCTACCGACCTCGGGGAAAAACACAAATATACACAAATCCAGAGAAGATGTTGCTTTAGCAAGCATTCATGCTTCGGAAAATAAGAGCCGCCGCAGTGGCTCAGTGGTTATGGTGCTCGTCTGCTGACCCGAAAGACGCGGGTTCGATCCCGGCCGCGGCGGTTGAATTTCTTTGGAGGAGAAATTCTAGAGGCCCGTGTGGTGCGCGATGTCAGTGCACGTTAAAGAACCCCGGGTGGTCGAAATTTCCGGAGCCCTCCACTACGGCGTCTCTCATAGCCTTAGTCGCTTTGGGACGTTAAGCCCCATAAAACCAAAACCAAACCAGCTTCGGAAAATAAGCTTATTCGTTTTCTCAAATAGCACGAGAGAAGTCTGTATACGCGTATAGTTCCCAGTAACATCAGTATGAAGCTATTCATGCGCTGATACTCCTCTGTGAACAATATATCCCCATAGTATGTTTTGCTTAACATGTTTCGTTTCGTTTGGGCTATGCACGCGTCGTTTTTTTCAAATAAATTAACTGTCTAACTAACTAACGCACATAAACTCACATAAACTAACAGCTTTCGCTGCCCATGCACCCTCTACTCACAGCTACGCATGGTCTGCGCAGTGTACACAGATACGCTACACACAGGTTTTGCCTTTCTTGCGCTGGCATCCAGCAGGTGATTCCGAATGCCTCTGAATGAGTGTGCTACTTCTGAAACCACTCTGAAATACGTGCTAGTAATAAGCAATAATCAGCCAAACAGGGAGAATCAGCAATGTGTCTCTGGCATGGGCCGATGTACGAAAGGCGAAGAGAAGCGTAGACGGGGGAGTACGCTGAAGCAAGCATTAATTAATGAGCTGTTACTTAGGATAAATGCGAGGTCCCGGTGGAAACGGAGCTTGCAGTCGCCCAACGCTCGAAAAAATGCGCAGTTGTATTTTTGCGGCAAACAAAATCGGCAGAACTTCTACCGTATTGCTCTATCACTTACTCAAAAAGGCAGGAACTAAAAGAATTCGGGTCTCGTACCAAATTAAGTGCTTATACTTGCTTTCTTGCTGTGCGAAGCAGCTTCTTTCTTTTTTTTTACATGCTGTAGTGTTGTGGTTGTCCAGTTGGGGGCTTTTATGTAGAAAAATCGGCTGCATGCCAGAGTAGACGAAAAAAAATTATTTTCAAATTCTGAAGCACCATGTTAACTGTGAATTACATAATTACATAACAGACCCCCCCCCACACACACACACACACACTCACACACATACGCACACACACACTCTCTCTCTCGCCGCCCCCGCTTTATTGTTTGTGGCCAATTATTTGCTCGCAACTGTGCTTTCCTTCATTCAAGCTATCGACTGTACTTAAACGCGCCACTTAAGACAGCTGGGCTTGTTGTCTACGATATGAGAAACTGGGAATGAGTATATTATAACGAATATTCCATACGATTCCACTCCATGTATTATCAGCAACAAATGAAACACGAACAGAAAAATGTGGAATTGGGGGGGACTTAATGCTAGCCGAGGTTAATTTCAGTTCCAAGGCGCTAAAACTATCCTTTAGAAGTGTTAACCTAGCTCGTATCTCCTTCCCAGGAGTTAATATGTTTGTGTTTTCGCGTTAACACTATAGTTTTCTTGACCGTGTTTCATTCGTTGCTGATAGTAAGTGGTCGTATCGCCCGCTAAGTGGACAGTACCCGATGCAGGCGATGTTGATGGCGCGATGTCTATAAGGATCGGATTCGCTATAGAATCTGCAAAGTGGCACGCCACGACGCCTGACATGCTGCTGAGCTGAAACGATCCCCAGTGTTTGAAACTTTAAACAATATTAGAATTTGTTTGACTTACATCAGCGCGGCCCTCGCAGCAGCCGCAGGACTTGTCATTCGGAAATTCGTGTCCAGCTTAACAGCATTGGGATGACTCACGCGCTGCAGTGCATCTCGACAGATTAGTGCGCACCCCTCGCACCCACACGCACTTCTGCTGCGAGCAAAATGCGTTCCCACGATCGTTGAACACGTCGCTATCGAGCGCTGGTACCCCTGCGACGAGAAAAGATCTGTCTTCCGGCTGTTGGGGTCGACTCATGCGAGCAGATGAGTCAACCTCGAATTTACCTCGAAAAACTTTTCTCAGCCATCGTACGCGCTAACCTCGGGCCGAGGCTACGCCTTCTGGCAGTGATAAGATAGCGTGGAGGCTCCAGAATGAGTTTATGGGCGTTCGGGGATAGCGACCAAGCTCGCGTACGGGCAAAAGTATACTCAAAAGTCGTATGCGAGTTCATCACTGCCTTTGTCGCGCCGTATACGTTCGCCGCACCGATGAGACGGCACGCCTGTGCTGTCAACTTTTGGCCCTCAGTCACCCTGAGGCAGCCTGTGCCTGATACCACGGCCAACTCAATTTCAAAGTGAGAGTCGCTTACAAGGATTTGTGAGCCTGTTTCACGGGAGCTGCTGCTTGGACCTCCAGGAAATGCGGTATTTTTCTTTTCCCGACGCATTCATGCAAACTTTGCTGCATATGTAATTGCATGTAATTGTTACGCATACGTCCGGCAAAAGAAGAATTCTGGCAACGGTGACCCGCAGCCGGCTCCCGACAACTCTAGGTTTTGGGCGCTGCTATACAGCTGACCTTCTTGGTCGAGTTTGCCAAGGCTTTCGGACAGGCCTCGGATGACTTGAAACCAGTTCAGCTGGCTTCAGCCCGTTTGTCTGAGCGGCCGCATTGTGTTCCTTGCAATCGCTGCGCAGCGCTGCAAGGAGAGCGGCCGCGCACGCGGCTATTTTCCATGCGACGCTTGTCAGGCCTCTGTCGTTGAATAGCAGCCCCCCCTCGAGACTCGCGGCCGCGCTCGGAAAGTGGAGGGACGTCAGGCCGGAGGCTGCAGAGGAAGGAAATTGGCGAGTGCATGAATAATGTGTCCGGGCGTCACTGACACGTTCACGCCGAGTTTCTTCGGCCCCCTTTGTTCAAGTGAGAAATTTCAGGGACTGAAGACCGATGGATTCTTCAAGGTACTATAGCAGAGCGCGCAGGGGTCGAATCTTTGAGTTCGCTGATCACGGTTGGAAAGCCCACCTGTGGGGCGTCGGGAGTGATGACAACGAGTGGACAATCACGACCTGCACAAACACATCCTTAAATGGTTGCCACCATTTCTTTGGTACAATATAGCGACGCCGATTGCGAGATCACCTTAAACTACAAAGCAACGCTTAAGTTACGAGGGACACCACATGGTGTATGGCTCCTCATTATTTTGCCTTCCTTGACGTCTGCAACGTCAGCCTAATTAAATCCCACAGCTTCCATTACACACCGTCCTCACTTATTGTGTTCTTCATCTATAGCAATAATTTTGGTCTGCCGCTATTTCTAGGTTGTAAGCTATTTCATCTTGAAAACATAATTGAGCGCAGACGGAAGAAGGACACAGGAAGAGTAGACACTACAAGCGCTGTCTCGCAACTAAGCTTCTATTGTGAATGGAGGGATATGTACAAACGCAAAGAAAATCGGCGCATGTGCGAAAGGCACGCAAGGCATACAAGGTATGTTTTCAAGATTAACTATGCATCCCACTAGCCGATATCGCCATTCATCTCTAAACAATTTCACTTGCACAGCCACACGTATCATAGCATATGGTCATATTTGGATGACGATTAAATTCTTCTGTGCATAATAAGGCTAAAACAGCGCACCTGCACTAGGAAGAGGGAAGATGACACACGGCACAGCTCTGTGTCTTGTCTGCGCACTGTGCACGTCTGCGTCTGCAGGTGCGCTGTTTTAACCTTACTATGTGACACCAACTCGCCCACCAGTCTGCCTTCTTCCCAGTTTCACAGAAGCTGCTTTTTCATTAATGAGCTCTCTCACTTCCTCTTTCTCTCTACTGAATCCTGAAATATCCAAGCCCCTTACTCGTGGGCCTCGGCGGTCGTTCAGTGTGATTATAACATTGGTCTCTTAAAAAAAAAAGAAAGAAAAGAAGTGAGCGCTACGACAGCCTCCTCCATAGAAACCACGAGCATATTTCGCCTGTTTACCTAGCGCCTTGTACTAATTTCTCTGTGCGAATAATGCCTGCTTTGGACGCACACCACATACAATTACATGCATCGCCCATTTACTCCGAGTATCTCAAATTGAGTCTTCAGGCCACGCTCGCTGCATTGCATACGCGTTCATTCGCATTTCTTCCACAATGGCCGCTTCTATTTCGTGAGCTTCAGCACGACCTGTGATGCATTCAGTCAGGTCACTAAGGAAACACTCACATACAAAATTCTGTTAGTATTCACCGTAATCGAAGCCGTTCGCTCACCTCGGCCCACGGAACGGCATGGGCCACTTTTTTAAGCTATAGCGTACTCAGCCACTTAACATAGGCGAAATGACTTGCAAGGTATTGTTACGATAAGCGACAAAAAGCCTCAGCCTTTCCCTTGTAACTTTTCACTTAGCTTTCCTCTCCCTTTCATTAACCCTTTCTGTGTAGCACTGACTAAAGAAAAAGTGCCGTAAGAACGTTCCTCGTTTCGTTTATTAGGTGCCTAGAAAAAATGGAACAACTTGCGCTCTTGTAAATGCCCTCATACTCCGTACTGATTCTTTTCGCTACGACTGTTCGCAAGGCGTCAGTGCTGATAGCCAACTACTGTATCAAAGGCGATGCTTACCAGCGAAAAAAGGCAGAGAGAACAAAATAAACCAATCGTAAATGGATCATTACAATACAGTAACCACCTCCCCAGTTTTCATCACAGAGTGTAGACGCTGGAAAAAACAGAATTATTGGCTGACATTCTACTTCGCTCTAAGAGGCGACGACAACAACATTGTTTGAGCAGCAAAAAGTTATTATGACATCCTCCAATACGCTCAGGACAAAATAGAAAAAATACTAGGCTTAATCCTTGAGATGAATTTATTCAGCTTTGACCTTCCTGCGGAAACATTATGAAGCTCACGAACGCTCTTATGAGGCAACTACATCGCCAATTTGGGGGTGAGGGGGGGAGGGGGGGGGGGTGATTTACCGGATTGAGAAGAACAGGGTATAAGTAATAGAAGCCCATTCTTATTCGCTCTTTCTATTAAGGGCATCCGATATGTGTAGTATTCCACAACTTTTTTTTTATAAATTTCAAAGCGAGCTTTATGAACAGCATGTCGGCAACAACCAAAAATATCAATAGCACCAACACCCTATCTAGTCATATATATTGACGTACATATATGGCACGACGTCCAGCCTTTGCGCATAAAATATTCCTTGGTTGCATTTTTCCTCGAGCAAAGGGCGACACAAACCATATGTGTTGTAACTCATACAGTTCTTTTTTATTTTTTTAGAGCGAGCGTTTTTCATAACTGTGCTTATTATTTTTTCTTATTTATACAATACTGTCAGCCTTGGTAGGCCCAAGCAGGAGGAGAAATACAGCATGAAAAAATGCAAACTCAATATTTAGGACATCAATTAAAAGGGAAACAGAGGGGTGCACATGCATGGACTCTAACACAAAATAGCTAATTGAACACAGCAAAAATTTGTCCAAGAAATTCACGTGGTAGGCCCAAGCAGGAGGCGAAATACAATTTTAAAGGAAGCGAAATGAACATTTAGCACACCAAACTAAATAGTAAAACAATGGGCTACGTACAGATGCATTCAAACACAAACTCATAAATAACTTGTGACGCTATCAGTGCTCATTAAAAATTCAATGGCAGCTGGTTCCACTCTGTTATTGTGCGAGGGAAAGAAATACTTAAGAATGTTTGTTGTGGCGCGATAAGGGCTTACGGACTGCGCATGGTCATGTCTGGTTAATCGCCCGACTAGTGGTTTCATGTGCGGGTCTGGGCACGGACATAACTTTTTGTTCTTGAGCAAAAAAAAAAAAAGTTTTAATCGCTGGAGCCTTCTTCGAGTTTCCAATGTCTGTGCACCATGATCGTTCATTAAAGCTGTTGGAGAATCGGTAGAGCGGAA
Source organism: Amblyomma mixtum (assembly GCF_055824585.1). NCBI lineage: Eukaryota > Metazoa > Arthropoda > Arachnida > Ixodida > Ixodidae > Amblyomma > Amblyomma mixtum. The sequence continues at coordinate 51,524,086 of NC_143014.1, forward strand.
TTCAGAAAAAAAATAAACTTAACGATCATCTCTGATGCATGAATATTAGATTTATTGCATTAATGCATGAATCAAAGATTTCGAATTTCGTCACTCTTATTCTGTTTACCTGAAAAGAAAAATAAGTGTGCTGTTATTAGTTTGCTTCGTTAAGGTAGGAAATTTTAAAATTGAAGCGACAGATGTGTAACAAGTACACTTAGGAGCTGCTGTCTATGTAAATAACAAGTGTGGAATAGAGTTGCGTATGAATATATCTTGAGTAGAAGAGGGTGACTTCTCGTTACCAGGCTCATTTCAGAGTCCTCAGGAAGGGGGGGGGGGGGGGGGGGGGGGGGGATTTCGAAATATAATCTTCAGGTATATGCTTATGCTTTTCGTGACTGACTGCCTCCTACTGTGCTGCCTACCTCGATTAGGCGCATTCACTCTAACCGCCATATGCATTGTCATGAACGATGAGCTACCACTATTGCTGTCTCGCCGGTTGTCATTATTAACCAGCGATCATCGCATACCGACCGGCTCTGCTGGTTTCGATGCGGCTGGCTAACTGCTGCGGATCATCGCTACATCTGAAATGTATTTGAAGGAACACCCCCTAAGCGATCTACATATTTTTTTTTGTAATTTACATGTTTGCCATTTGGAAGACGTGCGACGCACAACCACTTGTTTGCGCCACATTTTCAAATGCAGTTAAACAACAGAAGGATTCAAGCTGTATGAGCAGGGGAACGCAATTTAACAATTTTAGATCTTAGCGCTCACCCTGTTCGTAAAAAAAAAGAAATCGGAAGACGCCACGGTTTTGAAGTTTGAACATATATGGGGAAGACCCGCCGCTGAGACACACGTTATCAAATCGTGCTCTCAAATACCGGCTGCACGAAGCCTTCTCGACGCATTGTACCCAACATTTTCCCGCTGATTCGGCGCAGCTGTTGCTGTCTGTGCTTTCTTTAACACGTCACTGCCGGCGCCACTCAAGCGGGACTCCTTTTTTGTTTTTTCGAAGCCTCCCAAATGGAAGCCCATCGCAGCAACTGGCGCAGTTATCGCATCGTTTCAAGATAATTTCCCCTTGTTTCTCGCACGAGCTCGTTTTCCATCGGACTCAGCAGCTACAATCTCGTTCGCAGACTGCACCTCCTCGTTCAAGCATTCGATGCGCATCCATTTGAAGTTCCAACCAATATATGCCATACGTTTACCAGCATTTTGGCAGTTCATGTCTTCGTGCCTCTAGTCACTTACAGCGCACTTATGCAGGTGTCGCCTGACTTCGAAGAATCGAATTTTCCGCATAAGTCGGCGGTAAAAAATGTGTTCGGTTTTACATGGAGCTAAGCGTTAGATTGAGCTATGAACTGGAACTGAAACTCAAAGACAAATGCACTGCACTTCAGTGCACTATAGCTGTACATAAACAACTTCTAAAGCTAAACAAAGTGATGACTGGCTCTTGTATGTTTCACAGAGCAAGTAGGGATGCCCCGATACACACCACAAATTTATGGACATATGTAAATCTTGCGAGACAGAGAAAGCTTTAATCTGCGTTTCCGGTCCGGTTCACTGGATCAAGTGGGTGGGCTGAGGCTGCAGTTCCCTGCAGTATGATGGTCATCCAGCGCGTGGTTGATGTCAGCCACCAACAGCATCCATACTGCTGGGCGGGGTCCAGCGGGAGGAGCAGCCGAGCTCTCACAAGAGCAGGGGACAGAAGGGAGTTTCTGTGGGGAGGTGTAGAGATGACTGAGTGGCGCCTGCAGAGAACTAATATGCGCAAATGTTACCAGGACATACGCCACAGTACAAGAGTGTTCGGGCAATTCATCATCGAAGGCCTTTTAAAAGTACGCAGGAACCAACCGTCTCTAACGGACAATAACGATTATTTCATGCATCGTGCATTTGCTCCTCCAAAGCGAAGTTAAAAATATCTAGCTAGTTTTCACTGCGTCTCACGTGAACTTAGATTCGTTTTTTTTTTTTTTCCCGAGAGGAGTGCATTCGATGCCTTTGCACTTTCCGCTCTATAAATGTGACTGATGGCATCCGTCCATGACGTCATTGTAAAAGCCATGATGGATGAGTTTTGGTTGGTATTTATTTGTAATACAAGGCTTTCGCTCTTTCCGACTTGGCCACATCAGGTTTGTTAATGGCATCGACCACTGGTTTATAATTAAGTCAACACTGCAAGAATAACGCGCAATCGATTATTACGTAATGTGAGCTCCAGCGGCGCCGCCAGGCGTTTTGTCAATTTTCTGTGTTTCGTAAACAAACGGAAGCTCTGGAACGGGGGGTCTCGTAGCGTGGTATACGGCCTATAGCACACACCTCACCCAAGCGTGCGCAACCAAGCGCCATAATCTTAATTTGCCTCCAACAGCACTAGTGCCCCTATTCCGGAAGTGTCTCTCATGTCCACTTTGATCCGTGCCGATTGGCTGGAGCCCCAAATGCGGCGGTGTCAGCTGCATGACGACGCTGACCCGTTTGTTTTGTTAAGTCATCGCGGCTGAAACTGCATGTGCCTTCGCACTAATAACTGTAGGGCAAAAGTGTTTATATTCAATCGTCCTTAAACAGAAACAGGCGGTTGTGTTTGATTCAAAGGTAGTAGCAGTTTCTACGCAATTAAACCGACTGAACACTACAGCAATGTGTCTGCCGCTTTTTCGGAGCAAGAGAACGCCAACCCACTTAGGAGACACTTCTACCGGCCCAAGTGGAGACACGTCCAGAGCGGCTGGAGGTGATGTTTTCAGATGTAAAGCACAATATTTCCATATAGGTTATCGCATCCCTTATGTGTGATGCAGTGTTCGTGTCGAGAGAGTCGAGATGCTAAAAGCGGCGTTTTTTTTTCCATCGCCTCATGTAATACACCGTACACGTGAAAAGATAAAATTCAATTCAAGGTGCACGGTAAGCTATAGTTCTTCGTTTCTGGGCTGAACCCGATTTTGAAACAACCATGATCACAGAAGCCACTCTCTCTCCCTTGCCAGCTGCGGCCACGTTATCCCGTTAAAACAATCAGGGTGTTATGAGCCTATTTAAAGCTTTGTCATCCACGACCGGGCTATATTACTTCAAAATGGGTTCGTTCAAAACGCACTAGAAACAAGCCTAGGCAGTTACCGACCTGAAGCTTCGTTAGCATCGCTATGTCAGATGCTACCGCACAGTAACGTCGGCCATGCTCTAACACCGTTTCACCTTCCAGGGGCAGCTGTGAGCGCAGTGAAGAATTTTTTCTCTACGAACGTGCAAAATCTGCGGATGCGAAATGAAAACAAAATAACTGTAATGAAATGAAAAAAAAAAAACCGAGGAAAGTGTTCTTTGCCAAACATTTCCTTGGTGCAACCTGCCACTTACACCGCTTATTTATAAAAAGAAAAAGAGCAACTAATAAAATATTTTGTCCTATAACTGAACTATTGGTCATGGAAATCCTTTTCATCCTTGTCATAGAAAAAGTGTGCCTGCGTGCAGCATAGATACTGCGTCAGAGTATATTCAAACGCAATCGTAAACAACGTAACTACGTTATGTTATTAATGACGCTTCAAACCGTTTTAATGCATCTTTTTGCGTTGCTTGCCTTGCGTTGTTGAGAGCGCGCCTGTAGACTTCTTTGCAGTGTTGCCGACAGATGACAGGTGTCTCGGTTTTCTCTCTTCGGAAAGTACAAGCTCTTTGGTTCATGCGTTGTTTTCTCGGAACAGAAAATGCGCATGACCATGTCGAAGCGTTTAAAATGGAGCTGATTTACGTTAGCTTAGCACCGGGACACTGATTCATCGGAACCGTTTTCATTTTATAACCGCAATCGTTTGCCCGCGCAACGCAGCAGCAGTTGTCCGTCATGCACAGTCTGCGACACGCGCTAGACCCCGGCACGCGGCTTACAACACACTCGCGCCTAGCTTCCTTTGTTGACCAGCGTGTTAGGCGAGTGGCAGTAGCTAGCCCAGCGTCGGTTTCGCCGAGATGTTTTCCGCGCCGCGTCCACCGCGTACGTGTATGCGACGAGCTGCACGCGGCCCGCACCGGCCGACTCGACACCTCGTCGGGGTAGACGCTGCGCTGACACGTCGTCCCTTAGCGCCTGCGTAGCTGCGTGCCGGAGCGGAAGCCGCGGGCCGCTCCGGAGCCGCAGCATTGTCTCGGCGGCTGCGTCACCGCGCCCCGTTTCGCGCAACCCGAGACGCTCGGCAACAGGCGTGCAGCGCAGGCGCTCGCTTCTCCGCCTTCGCTAGCCGTTTCAGGTACTAGCCGGTGCTGTCACATTAGGGGTGTGCGAATATATCGAACTTTTCGAATAGCGAATCAAATATCCCGTAATTCGATTCGCTGAGTGAATCAAATAGTGCGTGTTCAAAATTGTTCGCAACAAACAAAATTCGTTCTCAACTTCCCGAATAGCCTTCGTATAACTGGCTCGAGGTTCGAATAAGGCACACCGTAGTTTTTAATCCGTTAACACTAGTGCTGCCATTTCGCAAGAAGTGACTACCGGCGATTGAAGCCTCGGAGCCAGAGGGTGAAAAATGAAAAGGAAAGGCGCAGTGACTGTCGCACTTATGGGTGGACACCTAAAACGCGCCGTTTAGATGAGAAAGCTGGAGAGGAGGGTGGACCTTCAATGCGCTAGCATTAGTGCGGTCAATACGGGCAAAACTCGGCGTCGTTGGCGGTTTGAAGACTCGGTGCAAGAAGTGAAAACTCGAAACCACTACCCGAGGGGAAAACTGACGGCTACTAGAAACCTGATTCGAACTAATTGAACAACGTGCAAATAAATGAATGGCCCAATCGAAACTTTGATGTCAGTGTGAGCGAATTCAGTTCTTCAGCACAAATCGATCGCACAATGGGAGTCGCAATGCAAACGCATACCCCTCCGCATCACTCGCATTGATCGTTTGTCACTTTTTTTTTTCTACGGCTATTTTAAAGACAGGGCCCATTCTGACGCCGCACAGAATGCTGGCGCGAGATATCTGCGCGGGAGCGAGGGCTCAGCTCCGCGATGCGGTCTATTTGGGTGGTGGCGTTCATAACGCTTGCACAACGCGGCAGGTATCAGCCAGGTATTGCGAACCCTGCCTTCACGCCCGATATCGGAGGCCGTGGCTCAGACTCTTGCCCCTCTCATCAACTGATATTTGGCGTTAGTTTGTCGATTGTCACCATCCCTATAGCGAAAGGTGATTTTCCTATGCGTATGACTTGACGGTCATATAGTTAATATACTGATTTTGTAATACTATAGCGGAGATCAGTGTTGCGACTTTTGGTAGCTATAGTTTCGATTCCATAACTTATAGCGCCGCCGCTAGCGCTTCGCTGTTTGCCATGAATATTCCTTTTGTACAAATATTCGCACAAGTATCGAACAATCATTCAAATACCCGAATCGTATTCGACTATTCAATTCGTATATGATTGCCTATTCGCATTCGACTCCCTTTCGAAAAAAGTACTGTTTGCACACCATGCGATGATTTCTGAGGCCATGTGCGTATACTGAATGGTGCCGACCTGTCTTTAAATAGAAAGCCGGGCCCCTGATCGACGCGGTACCGCGGCGCGGTCAGTGCGGGTGGCATACAAAGTTGTCCCATAATGTTGCGGTCGAGTTTCATAATCGTAGTAAAAGATCATGTGCATAGCTTCCCCCACAAATAGGGACCACGTCGTAGAAGCTGAAGCTGGCGTTAGTGAATGGGAGGCCGAATTCCGCGAGCTCTTCTCACGGGAGAACGATTCAGGGTCGGCCGGCGTCTTGATAGTCGTATTTAGACGCTTTTAGCATGCCGGAGACGTGCATACTACCGGAGAGGCATACCGGTTTACCGAACACCTCCTGCGCATGCGCAGTGGCCCCGCCTGGCTGCACGCATATCACTGGGCGTGCGCGAAAGGTGTTCGGTAAATCGGCATGCGTCTGTCTCCGGTAGTACGTTTCCGGCATGCTAAAAACGTCTATTGTCGGCCGCCGGGATCTGCCTGCGCATGGACTCCGGTCACTCTCTTAAGTGTGAACCGCCTTGGAAACTCGACCTTCACAGTATACATAGGTTGCACGTGTCGTCACTTCCGCCCCCATCAAGCGCTTGCGGCCATGCTGCCGAACCATTCGGCCGTCCCCGCCCGTCCGCCCTGCGATGCCGGACCACTCCTCGAACGCTTTGGATTATTTTCTTACCTTTCGAATGCGATGCCTACTCCACAGAGGAATGAACCATTCAATGAAGGCTACTGGTCTGAATTTATTCGATCGGCGCGTGTAGCTACGCAGACGAAGTGAAAATTATTGACGATACAGATCCGTACACGCTGCGACCGGGAGTCGACGCGACGATGGGCGTTGATGTGTTCCTCGAAGTGGCCCACGGGGGATATCGTGTACTCCTTCCAGCTTTGTGAAGTTGGAAAAAATGAAAGCCTTCGAATCAATGGGATCACACAATGATTTCTACAGCAGGTGGGTGAGAAGCCTGTCTGCGATGCGCAAGCAACGAGACGAAAAGCTCGGCCTCGGCACGCCGCTTTCTCTGCCGTCATTGCTCGCTACGGTCGCAGCGATCCGAAAAGGATTGCCTATTCCTGTAGCTAGGATGCAGCGACACGGGACCCAGTCTGGGTTTGTGTTTTCAGACAAATTAGGTGGCGTCAATCAAAACATCAACATTCAAGAGTGTAGCCACTGCTTCCCACGTTTTCGTTGAAAGGGGGTTTCTGCAGAAATGGTGCAAGGCGTGGTGTTCGCAGCGGGCGACACAAAACGGCGAGCAGCGCAGAAGACGGCCAGTCCAACCCAAGCGATCTCGTGCAGAGCGGCGGCACTTCGTCTTTCAGCGACGCTTCGTCGTCGTTGGCGCTACGGCAGCGATCGGCCTAGGCGGTATCAGGCGCGCCCGTCGTGGTTCGCTACATCGTAAACATTAAGTTGACGACACAAGCCTCTTACCTGTCACAAAGTGCACTCCGAACACAATTAAATTTGGGTTGTCGGGGTCCAAATCATCGCGCTTAATGCGAGCCAACCACAGCTCGCGCAGATTCCTACTGTGTCATGGAGCGCTCGCACTTGCATGCCTGCGATTATCTTGCGAATGCAGATGAAGTTCGTGTTAATCGGCTTCTTGTTTCGCCTGGAGCTGCCGCTACAGTCATAGCAGCCAAGGGTGGCACACAAAACCATACCGAATCTACGGATGGGCGAGAACCGACACGTTGCGAGCTAACACAGGCAGCGGAAAGCTAGAGGCGGCCTGGCAGTGGTTCGGCAGCATGGCCGACTCGCAACCGACTGCCACCGGATGTGACGTCGGTGCAAGCTACAGTATTGCGAGTCGTGGTAGCAGCATCCCACCGCTGCCACCAGTTGTTGCGGCTCAGGTAGCATGGTCGTGCCGGAGAGGGGATGAGGGAGGTCGGAGACGAGGTTACGGGAAAGACAAGAAGAGGAACTTTATACAGGTAAATTTACATTATGTACAAACAGCAACTGAGAGAACGTCTCATTAAGAGAGTCTCGAAAACAAGGAGCAAAGCTACATGGCGATGAGCTCGATGGTCAGGAGCTGCTCGGCCGTACCCAGCTGACACCCAGGCCCCTTGGAATGTCAAGTACTGCCGACCGTGGCAGCTAACTTCTTTCTGTAGAGGAGGGAGCACTGCAGAGCTGCGTTGGCTAGTTGCGGGGTGGATTACTGACGCCGCTTCCGTGGCTAATTCAGGCGTTGACCCCGCGGGCATTCGGCATTCCGCTGCAACCGCGCCGATTTTTTTCTCACGACGAAGGCGAAACGTCACAACAGCCTTAAGGCTGTGACACGATAGCGTTGATAGGTTAATGCCAATATATAAGAAATTGGTCATTCTCTACTTTACTGTAAATGGCTAGCAAGCGCCAGCGTAGTCATCCCCTCCTTGCGGCTAGGAGAATTCAACTTCACCCAGGAGCTGTTGGCCACCGAGGGCTCTGTGGATGCGCGTGAATTTTTCCACCACGGTCAGTGTCGCCGACGACAACGCCGGCTTTTCTGCAACACGCTGTCGCGTTAAAAAAGCTACTATGATGTCAGTAACTCTAGCTGCTTACTAATCCTTGCGACTTTTTAAAGTTAGCGCGTTACTAATTGTAAAATTCCTCTTTGCAGTACTGCAGAATACTGTTGAATGCGAACCTTACGATTATTGTGTGAAATTTCCTGAAATACAGTGGTCTTGTTACTAACTGAAAAAATCCCCTGTGCCCCCTGGTTTCTGTGGCTGTTGGCTTCTGTCATACTCTTTTGAAAAAGAGTTAACAAACTACACTTACTAACTTTTCACTAACTCTTACCACAAGTTGCTAACTTTTTATTATTATTATTATTATTATTATTATTATTATTATTATTATTATTATTATTATTATTATTATTATTATTATTATTATTATTATTATTATTATTATTATTATTATTATTATTATTATTATTATTATTATTATTATTATTATTATTATTACTATTAAAAACTTTCATCAATTCATTTATTATTGCAAAAGCATGCCTATCGGCATGAAAAAAATAAAAGTGGAGGTGGAGGCCTGAATCACGGAGGAAGAGTAGTAATGAAGGAGCTAGACACCGCAGCGGACACGGGACAGAGAAAGAAGACGACACAGCTCCTTCATGTCTCACCAACTGGCCTACACATCTACCCTCCTAAGTTAAAGAGTAGTAATGTCTGATTGTGGGGCCCCCAGATCCAGTCTTCTAGGATCGGCGGTCTTCCAAGCAGTAGTCCGCGTAGGAGCATGTGCAGGTCCCTCCAACATGAAAGGGGACAAAGTTTTAGCATTGAACTGATGGCAAGCACACGTTTTCCTGTTCTCTAACCTGTTTTTCTCTTGGCGTATAATATCCAAAAGTCTGTTTCAAGTTTAGTACAGAAATAACAAAAAAAAAAAAACGTCTTTTCGTGCGAATTGGTTACTTCCTTTCGTATTAGAGGGGCTCGTACTTTCGCCTCGGGGCGTGTAGTGACGTGGAGGTACAGAAGCTGTCTAGCCATAACTATTCGCTAGATTATTTAAAGCAAGTAGTTCGAACGCCCCCGACCCTCATTGGATTGTGAACTAAAATGTTTTCTGATAAAAAAAAAAAAAGGTTTGCAGTTTGATGAACGCAGTTTTGTTTACCGTTTGCGCCGTCACAAGTTCATATTTAAGTGAAATACCTTTTCCCAAAGTGCAACATCGAGGGGGAGGCGGGCAGTTCAGATGTATGAGGTATATAAATGCGCAGAAAGAATGTCTGAGGACTTACCCTTTCTGGCTCACTGCGTTCGTGTTTTGAGACGGCCTGGGTCTCCGTACTGCCTGTGTTGGTAGGTGTCAGTGCTGTTCGGGCTGGATTGCTTGAGGTCTGTCACTCACCGTTTATTTTTTTATTAGAGGCAGGGAGTGGTAGCCAGCACTCTATCTTCTGATTCTGTCCCGTTCATGCGAGTTGTTTTTCTTGTGCGCAGGACACACCATAGGCATCCTGTGGACATGGAAGTTGATCGATTTTGCAACCTTGTATGGGTAGATGTTGAGACAATTCTAATTTACGAGATAACCCAATTACTGCCTCGAACATCCTATGTATATTTCTTGCTAGTTCTGTCACTTCCATCACATTAACTGACAATGTAGCTTTTTGAGCAGCTAGTGCCATTTGTATATGTGCATGCTTAGTTCAGTAGTTTGAGTAGTTGAGTAGTTTGTTTCTAGCTTAGTAGCTGCTGTTAACCGTACCGCTACTAGTCAGATACAACTCAAGAATGCAGCGGCAAAGCTCCTCCCGCCCCTCCCAACTCCCAAAGGCAGGCAACGGCACCGAGCGATTGTCATGACGTCGCGGCTAATCCCTTTGCTTCTGCCAGCTCCCTGCGATGTCGCGGTAGCAGGTGCAAAACGATTAAATACAATGCCGTAACAATCGGTCGACGCCATTAGCTGGAGGGCCTCCTTTGAGGGGCGTTTGCCGCCGCGTTTTTTAGCTGTATGCGACTGTAACTGAAGTTACTTGGAGGTTAGCAGCCTATGTAACAATTTTATACTAAGCTTCTCTTAGTAAGTGCCACGATTTCTTTTGCATGCGCAGGTAGGTTCGAAAAAGAACACTCAGTCTTTGTGTATGTTTCAAACAGCAGACAAAAATTAGCGCCTTTAATGAATGAATCACCGTGGAATGCGTTGATTTCAAACTTTTACGCTTCACAGGAAATTTTCTTTTTTACCTTTTTTTAAGAAGACAGGGGGGGAGCATGTGTACTTATGCCGAAGTAATCAAAGCTCTTTCTTTTGCAACTGGTTTCTTTGATTTCCTGATTACCAGTAGGTTGTGGAATCGCGCATGTTTAGCCTTCATATTCATCTGATTTAGCGTAAAACACACACCGGACAAAGGAAAAGAACACAGAGGACGAAACACAAGCGCCCGTGTTTTGTCTTGTGTGTTCCTTTCTTTTGTCCGGCGTGTGTTTTGCGTTAAATGAGTTTTTGGCTCTATGTACTACCAACAGTCATTACTATTAACGACACATATCGGTGAAATGTACATACATTTCTAATTAGCTAAAACTTGTCTTTCTATCATAAACGGGAGGACTATAGCGATTGCGCGAACATTGTGTAAAATGGGCAGTGGCACCTCTTGAAAGAGTCCTGCATCTGTAAAGAACTGCTACGGGCCTTTGCACATCGTTTCCTCTGAGCGCCTTTTTGCATGTTCTGCATTTTCTTTTTGTGTTGCGAGTTTGCATGTGATGTGTGGTTCACTGAGTGACTCACTCGCGGCGCGATAGCAACACAGGAAGTTGTTAAGTGCGTCTTTGTACTTTGCTTTCTCTCGTGAAATTTTTGTAGACTTGGGAATCTTTGCTCTCCTGCGACTTTGGCGTTCTTTAGCGATTCTTGTGAATTTAGACTTCGCATGCACACCAAGCGAAGAAACGTCGCTGGCATCTTCTGTGCACATTGAAATTTCTTATAATTGATAAAAAAAAGAAGGGGCCAAGTCATCAGTTGCGTGTGGGAAACGAATCGAGACGGCGACAACAAAAAGGCGCTGAATGCGGAGGAGGAGGATGCAAAGCTGCTTACGTACTCAATACTATCAATAGCGTTCGCTTTAAAATTGCGTTAAACGACAATGCCTTCCCAGCAGTCCCTTGGCTGCCGCTCTGGCTGCCCTGGATTTGTTTCTGTGTTTGCTGCGTAGCCCGACATGAGTATGTGTGCCACGCTCCAGATGCGTTGCTTGTGGCCTTTCGAACGAACGCGATTGGCAACCGGCGTCGTCTGTGTCGTCCTCTTCGAGACCACGAGCGTTGTTCCTTTCTTCCCGCTAAAGGCACCTACAAATGTGCGAGCACCGAAGGGACAATGGTGCCTCGAATGTCACAGAAAATGTAAAACGCGTGACCCGCTGCTCGAAAGAAAAAAGTAAGCAAGAGGCTGAGTGTTCCAGCTTTGCGTTGACACATGTGTCACGCTATTCGTTCTCGCTTGGCTTCGTGACCTTTTCTGGCTACATAGTCGTTTCGCAGCATACTTAGATTCTGCGCCCTTGACATTTTGACTAAGCATCATAGCTTGCTCCTTCGCTAGAGAATGCTTTTTCCAAACGTTCCCGTTTGTCATTCCCCCTTCGGCCCCCCACCCAAAGTGCGTCATTAAGAGACGCATGCACAATCTCGTGCTTGGAAGCAGCGTCATAGCCAACGCTCTCGCTCTCCTCCTCCTCTCGTTCTGTCATCTGTTTACCGAAACCGAAAGGCGTGAGGCAGGAATCTCAACTGCACAGAAAAGAAATGCATACAAAAATATGATATTGGCCAACCTTGCTGGTCGGATATTGTGCCTTTTTTCTTGTGCGTCACTAGAATGCAATCTTTCTAGCATTTCGCTGCAAGCGCCTCGTTTTTATACATGTAATGTGGAAGAAGCATATATGCTTCGCTCACCACTTGATGGTGATCTATAACTGGCTTTGCCAGAGTGCGGGAAGCGCGCTGTCACCACACTGAGCACGCCGCGCATTTGCGTTCAACAACGAACTCCAGAGGGCGCTCAGAGTGTGCTTTTCGCATGGAAAGACTCCAAAAAACAAACACATAATAATAAAATCTTTACTTCCACCATATTTAATAATAATGATAATAATAATGTCAATTGCCACTTTGTAGAGGATACAACAAGTATCAGGCCCGGCAAAGACAACAGAATGGCAGCAGGGACATCAATCAATAACGCTAATTGATGCAACACGAAAATAATTCGTTTATCGGTTTGGTTTATTGGGGTTTAACGTCCCAAAGCGACTCAGGCTATGAGGGACGCCGTAGTGAAGGGCTCCGGAAATTTCGACCACCTGGGGTTCTTTAACGTGCACTGACATCGCACAGTACACGGGCCTTAGAATTTCGCCTTCATCGAAATTCAGCCGCCTCGGTCGGGATCGAACCCGCGTCTTTCGGGTCAGCATCCGAGCACCGTAGCCACTGAGCCACCGCGGTACATGGAAATGAGCAGAAAACAAAGTTTCATAGAACGAGCACCGAGAACATCTGTGCTAAACTCAGAGAAAACAACTCAAAAGATTAATTCTTTAATATTAAGTGTAACTTCACATTCAACGCAAAAAGAGTACAAGGATCAACGCAGTGCTTTGAAGTGTACCTTGTTGTTACGCTAGAGGGTCACCGGAAACACATTCATCTGGTAACCCATTAAATAGGTTGGGTACATAGGCACAGCGTCTTGCTTTGTCATACCTAATCAAACTCAGTGGTACAGAAATGTTTTCCGAAACTTTCTATTTGCAGTATATAATAATAATAATAATAATAATAATAATAATAATAATAATAATAATAATAATAATAATAATAATAATAATAATAATAATAATAATAATAATAATAATAATAATAATAATAATAATAATAATAATAATAATAATAATAATAACCTACCAACGTCTAGACGTCGCGCTCAGCGGTACCTACTCTGCTCCGACCTACACTGCCTTCCTCCAAAGTAGGCCAAAGCGCCGTGCTTGTCAATAAAAGTTTAGTTATGATCATGGTTTTGCGGGCGGGATGTAGATCGTTCGGCGCTAAAAAAAATTAAGACGGCGTGTCCTTATGTCTTTGGCACCTACCTAAAACGCGCTTTAGCAGTTCAGTCTGTCGAGCGCCAATCCTGAATAATGTCAAACGTTGGATAGCTTACTGTTGGATGCGCTGTGTGATAACCATGACCACCATTCGTGGCCAAAAATTTTTAATAGTGGAAAAGTGTCAGGCAATGGTATAGAAATACTGAAGGTAATGGTCCATTTTCCCGATATGTAGCAAAATCTTTCATTTATAGTGTCTCCATCGCTAGCATAGAGGAGTTAAGACTGCCATAGAAATCCAATGGGGAACGCTTTTGACGATAGCAACAACGCTAATGGCAAAAAAAAAAAAAAAATAAAATCAAGACTGCCGACGGGATATCTGCGTATATATTGTTATAGTTAAATCTTACAATATATGAACAAAAATTGCGCTCATAAACTCTTTCCCGTTGAAAAACACTTTTGTCTAGAATTGTTGGGTATGAGATAGGTAAAATAATTCAATGACTTTTCGTTGAACCTCTTTGCACCCCCCCCCCCCCCCCCCTATCCTCCCACCGCTTCCCTGTTCTGTTGATGTGTCATGCCGCTCAACTCAGCAGAGCTGTAGAGTCAGCAGTGGTGGAATTAGTGCGCGCGTAACCGAAAAGATAAATATGAGCCCGTACCTGCATCTCGTGCGAGCGCAGCTAGGGTATCGCTGCAAGAATGCATTTCGCACTGAAAGTGTTTGTGCACGAGACCAAGTGCAAAAAAACTCGTGGAGCGCTCCGTATACTTCAGAGGCTGCTGACATTTACGACAGTGCTCCCCTGTCATGGGCTTGATCAGTTGAAACGGTTGCTATGTGATCTTTCGAAAAGCGTCCATGACGTATGCCTGGGGAGAGTGAGGCTCGTTTACTGCTACTGTATTTAGCATCTTAACCTTGTGTTTGTGCACTGGCGATGATAATGAGACATCTTTGTGTTCGTTTTGCTCGTGCTGCTTACCGTGCGCAGTTTTTATCAAACGTCAACGGTGACATTATGCAGTGTTCGAAGACGCTTGACACACGTGTAGGTCTTTTTTTTTTTTTTTGCTTTGGAAGTGGCCAAATATTAAGTTCACAATAATAAACTGTTTATTCTCTAGCTACAATTAAGTTTGATTTTTAAAGACTGAAAAATGTACTATTTGAAGATGTAGAGCACCGTAGAACATAGCGATGCTCGTCTTTATTTCTGGTTTTTGAAAAGCGATCTTTTCTTTTTCTAACATGAAATGGCCCTACCATGGAGTCCAGCAGGTATTTCAGATATAGCTGGCATCACCGACTTCCCGAGTACAACGCTAGACGCTTCGAAAAAAAAAATCGAAAAATCACGTTCACAATCGCAGTCGCCGCGCCGAAAATGTTTATGGAGAAGGTGTGTTTTCGTGCTATGAATAAAGTGCGAAGAGCGCTGAAGTCTCGTCGCGCATCGCACTCGACTAAATCCGCGGAAGTTTCGGTCCTTCCCAGAAATAGTCAGCAGCGGTAAGCCGGCATATCTGTTGGCGCCGAAGGGGAAAGACCTGCTGGCGCCAACGAATAAGGGGCCGAGTTCTCGAAAGTATCACGCTCACAAAAACAATTCCAGATTGGCTTGCGTCCGCGACTTCTCCAGCCGTAACATCTCGGCGTGCGACTGCCAACGTGTGGGCCAATCACGGACGCTTCTGACACTTTCAGCATCTGGCTCTTATTCGCTAACTTCCGTAGCGTCAGTGTCCGTATACTGAGACGGATCACTCAGGGCCTGTTTGATCGCTGCAAACCTCCACGGCTGAATATTGCCC
Source organism: Amblyomma mixtum (assembly GCF_055824585.1). NCBI lineage: Eukaryota > Metazoa > Arthropoda > Arachnida > Ixodida > Ixodidae > Amblyomma > Amblyomma mixtum. Next base: position 51,539,100 of record NC_143014.1, read on the forward strand.
GATAGCGACCAACCGTTAAGCCGCTCATTATAGTTAATAAAGAATTCATCCCGCTTGCGCCCACGATCTCAAACATCGATGCTTTTTCGCAACGTATCATTTTATTACTATTGTTGTTGTTGTTTTTTTTTTTTTCCTTTTACATTTCCGATTTCGTATGGTGTTTCTATATAGGTAAAAAAGAGATTTGCCGTCTGCTGGCGGGTTTTGCCCAACAAGCCACTAATGGCTTTGGCGTGCCCGGAAATGTTGTACTGTACTGCCTGACGAAAAAATAAACTATTATTATTATTATTAATACAAACGCCCTGGGCTTGATATTTGGGCAGATGAGTTTCGCCGCTTGCGTTCCCTTTGGAAACGCCTGTACCAGCGAGATCTTGTCTGCTATCTCGAGTGTTTCGAGAATAGTGTCTCTACTCGTCCTGCTGAGTTTGGCGATACGTTCGAAAGCGTTCCAATAAATCTGATGGGCGTATTCACTTAGTTGACTCTCACGGGAATAAAATTTGGCACGTGTTTTTCGTACTGCCCCATTTCTCTTCTGTGTGCAACCACTAACCTTTTTTTGTTTAATTAGCTTTGCACAGAATTATTTCCTTGCACCTCAAAAATCTCACCATACCTAATCAGCATGACATCATAACGGGTCATTCTACTACAACTAACTTTGCCACGTTCATGACGTATACCTCATCTGAAGTCCTTCAGAGAGGTCAAGTTGACGCTGTGTACTGCGATTTGAGCAAAGCTTTCGACGTTGTTACTCGCTCATTATTTCTCGAAAAGCTTCTGCTCTCTGACATAGAAGGATCAACTGTAGCCCTCCTACGCAGCTATCTCCTTGATCGGTCCAGATTTGTCAGTATCAATGAACAGACCTGATGTGTTTACACTGCAACCAGTGGAATTTTTAAGGGGTTTGTATTAGGCCCACTTCTCTACTCCGTTTGTATTAATGACGTTTCCTCCATAGTCAAGAACTGATCCTTTATGCTGACGATATAAGAATATTGAAGGTAATACGTTCCTTTCAAGATCGCTGTCACTGCAATCGGACATATGTGCCTTCTTTGATTGGTGCTCGAAGAATGGGCTTGCTCTCAATTCTTCCAAAACCAAGGTTTTCCCATTTACGCGTAAAACGCGCAGCCTTCTGTGCTCTTACTCTGTGAATTGTGTGCCGTTGTCCAGGGTTGGTGAAATTAATGACCTTGGTGTACTTTTCGACCGTACCCTCAGCTTCTCCTCTCATACTAAACGCATTGCTCTATGCGCAATGCGCACACTCGGTTTCATCTGCAGGCTTTAGGGAAAGTTCCGAGCCGCGCTTCCTTTCTTAAAGCTCTAGTTGTCCATATGCTTGCAACTTGTGGAGTATGAGTCTGTTTGGAATGGAACTTGCTAGTCGAACTGTGACAAAATCGACAGAGTTCAGCTAAAGTTTTTACGCAGATTTCAATCTCGGTTTTCTTGCACAACTTCCAGCTCTCGTTCCACACGGAGTAACACACCGCAGCCCCCTTCTCTTATATGTCGTCGTGTGAGGGCAGATATGATTTTCTTGCATAAACCTCTTCACGGTCGCATTCTATGCCCTCAGATCCTAGCGCGTATCCATTTGCGTGTACCGCGAAAGAGCATAAGGGAATGCAGACCATTCCAAGTTCCTGCGTTTCTACACTTCCTCTCCCCTCTGGACAGAATGCAAAAGCTGCTTAATTCTCTTTGTCCTCACCTTTTCGGACACTCTTTCTCTTGTCTTACATTTGATGCCTGCAGCGTTCCATTTTGAGCAGTCCTTTTTTCAGATATAACTTCCTCTTTCAAGCCTACTGTTTTTACTTCGCCTGTGCATTTCCACCTGTTCAATTTTTTTTCTTCCGAATTGTTTCTTCACTTCTACTTGTTTTCATTAATATTTTTACTTTAAAACCCTGCACTCGCGTCTGAATGTCTGTACCACGCTCACCAACTGTATCTCATCATTGTATTTGAATGTATTTCTAGCTTGTATTTTAGGGATTTCATATTCGTTCATATTTGTATTGGTTGATTCTTGATTCTATTTTGCTGTATGCATTAGGCCCTTGTAGTCAAAGGTCACTTTTTGTTTTCATTCCCTTTGTTTGTTTATTTGTTTGCTTGTTTTTGTTATTTATATGTCTGTTGGCCTGTTTTAGCTGTTTTCACTTCGCGCTGTTCTCGCCGTTTTCATGTTTTCGCTTTTTTTGTTATCCTTTCGGTTCGCTGTCATGCCTTTGAAGCAGAGGCCAGTTGATACGTCTTTTTTCTTCTATCGCCTTGACTGCTGCTTTACTTCACTTGATTATTTTCCTGAATGACTGATTGATTGACTGACTGATTGATTGACTGATTGATTGACTGATTGGTTGACTGATAGATTGATTGATTGATTGTATTAGGTTCACACGACACATCATAGTCTGCAGACACCTCTACTTCAATGATGAGCATGATAACGCAGGTCAGAGAGATCAAGCGAAATGTAGGCACTCTACTACTGCTCGGCACAAAATTGGACGTGCTTTTGCTCTTGAAAGCATAACTTACAAAGCTGCCAAAGTCGGTCAGATGAAACTGTGAGATTTCTTTCTTATAAGTACGATGATGTGCTTTCCGAACTCAAGCCTAGCCAAGAAGTCACTAGCGCCCATGAAGCAGACCTACGTGCACTGAAGACACCATCTGAGGCACAAGCTCAGCAACTTCGGTGGTTATTGCAGGAGCAAAATGAGGCAGAAATTCCTCTAACCTGGAGATTCATGGTCTGCCGGTTTCTGAAAACGACGATCGTAAAGGTAAACCCAAGCAGTTAGCTAACTTGATCTGTAATGCTTTCACTAGACGAGCTGGTTCCAGCGCACCGCCTTCCGAGCAAAACAGGGTCTGTCCCAGTGCTTCTGGCACAGTTTACTTTGATGGGCCCAAAGGAAAACTGGATGCCAGCCCGCAACATGCTCAGGCGTCTACATGAGTCTGAGGCAATGTCAACGCTCCACCTGAATGAAAATTTGACGCAGACAGCAGCTGCGCATGCGCGGCAGGCATCCGGCTTCTTCGGCATACGTCTACTCTATAGGTCTGCGCTATGCTAAAGTTCTCTAACATTAGCCAAGTTCCACCTACGAGTGGAAGGGGGGGCCCTTCAGGCTTTCCCGAGTTATGACTCGCAAACGCGGCTAAACACCCCTGCCGTCGGCGCTTTTCTCGCGGAATTTCTCGCTCAGTTCACGACCGTGCGTGGATTACACTCGCGCGCAGCGACTCGAGCAAAACAGCCCATGCGATCGCGTTCCCGGTACGCCGCGTGCGGCCCGCGCGAGACGACCGACCGGCCGTGGCGCGGTGTCCGATTGCCTTGCTTTCGGCGCAGCTGAGAGCGGGGCATAACTGCGCCGCCACTCTCACCGGCGACCTTGTCCTTTGGGAACGCGCCGCCCGGGCAAGCGGTCTTCACCGGCGCGCGCGTTATGCCATCCCTGCGAGCGCTCTCGGGCCCCGTTCGCTCAGCCGCCGGCGCGGTTTTCGGTGTAAACGGGCGGATGTCGATTCCGGCTTATCTGTCTGCAACCACTGCGCAAAGGAGCTGTACAGCGTAGTGCTGCTGTCATTTCCTTTTGAGCGCTCTTTTCCGCCGCTAACGCAACGCGGCAAGGGTGGGAAAACGTAGCGCCAACGCTGCGAGAGAGCTACGTCGCGGCCGCTCGACTAGCACGGACGGACACGGCGCCGCCTCTTGTAAACAAGACGCGTGACGACGTTCCCCTTCCTCTCATTTTGCTCTTCTTTGCCCAGCCTGGAGTGTGCCATCTTGGTGCGCGCAAGAGTGCGCTGCGCCCGCCACGGGAACCGACCACGCTCCTTTTCCGTGATAACGCTTTTTCCCGTGCGGCATGGACCGAAAATTGAAAGTATCCGGAGTTAATAATAACTGCTATTAGCAGTCTTTTTCCATCGCAAACCAAAGGAGCAACAAAGAGGCACGGCGCTGTGGAGGGCTCCGCATTAACTTCGATCGCCTGGAGTTCATCGACGGGCACCCAATCTCGGCACGTGGGAGCATTCGCATTTCTCGCTACCAGACAAATGCAGTCGCTGAGGCCGGAATAGATCTCACCATGCCTCGCTGGGTTGCACAACGCCGCCGCGGTAGAACTATTTATCTAAAATCGGGGCAGTAAGTAATGGTTTCGTTTATGGTTTATGGGGGTTTAGCGTCCCAAATAGCGACTGGGTTAAATAAAGATAAATGGAGCTACGCCAAATTATGGATTTTCCCCGTTCGCGAAAGCTAATTACCACCTGATGTGTTATCGCTGCGTCACCACTGCGCACGGCTATGTTCGGTAAGCGCGCGAACAATCGCGGGTAAAAAGCCCGGATAAGGCCACTTACCTGTAGTGGCACGGAAAAACAAAAAAAAAATAATTTCTTTCTTAACGTCTACACCTATACTAGCACCCACGTTAGGGCGTTGTTAGACCAGCGAGTCGTATGGCAACAGAAAGCATCGTTACGGCTTTATTTTAAGATACAGCTGTTGATATCTTCACTCTGCCGCAATAGCAGTCATCTTGTGCAAGCAGGTGCTTTATTTTGACGTGATTTGCGGTACATCTGCGGCAGTTTCGCTTCGGCTTCTATCCAAACTGGAATTCTTGTTGATAGCACATATTGTAGATATATACCTACTTGTCTGTGCACTATCCAAGTTTTCATTTAAATGTAATGAGCGCTCATTTATTAGTAGAGACTAGCAAGGGAACGCACTGCGCTCATGTGCATTTTAGGAACTCGAAGGAGCCCATCATTTGCAGTATTATATCACACACCTGACTCCTTGCAGTTGGTAAAGAGCATTGGTGAGGTCTGGAATATGGCGCTTCTTCCCTTTAGCGTTCAACTGCAACACTTGCACAAGAAAGATGTTTCAGCTAAATCTAATGACAATATAAAACTAACTCATCAGTTATTATTTTGTTGCAGATGCAGCAACATTCACGTCACGAACGTTTAAACGTCTAGAGTGAAGTACCACTTGAACGAAGTTCAGGGAAACTTGGAGAAACGTCCGCTTGAGTGAAAGCTTGCTGAAATGAGATGCGGTTTAGTTTAATGAATCGAAGTTAATATCAAGCATTATAATGGTTTCTAAAGGCACTTCACATGTGCTGAAAACTTAGTGCATGTAATCTGTATCTAGGACCTTTGATAACTTGCTGTACTTTCCTACTGAGCTGTGACATGCAATATTGTAACCCCCGTAAACTGTGGGAGCTCTTCGCTTTTGGCACCTTTTCTGCTACGAGTGCATAATGAACGGAAAAGGCTTTCATCGTCTCCGGACACAATACTAATGCCTCCCTTGCTGAAATTCTCTAGAAGCTGCCAATGTGACTATAAGGTAAGTGCTCTATAGACAACACCTGCAGCTACTGCTCAGGTTACAAGCCAGATGCGTAGACATGCTGACCTACAGCAGTTACGGCATCCCGCAGTTTCGCATTGGTGGAGGTCTTCCGAAGGTACGCATTCTGACCCGGAAGCTGTAGTCAAGTGTTTCCCAAAATGTTTGATGAAGTTCAAGTTGCAGTATGCCTACACACTTTCGACAGAAACCCGTTTGCGTTGGATACAGCGGCGTTCAGGCGAGGGATTTCGAAAAAGTTATTTTGTCTGGAAAGTTATTTCAAGTGTTATTTAACTGTACTAACACTGCCGTTCATGTAGATTCAAGATTACTCTTACTTCCTACGAAATATGGTTAGAGCTCAAACACATTTCACGCGCGGCAGTGCCCTCGGGCATGGCAGCGGTTGGGTGCAAAGCATAACTGGCGCGAAACAACCCGACTATGGTGTGCAAGCCGGTATACCTATACATCGCATGCTTATACATGTGGGGCTCATTGTAATCCTTAATTTGGTTGCGGCACACAAGAAATCAGTTCCGAACAGTAAGGTTAAGATTTCGCTAAGGACTTTGTCTTGCTATCCGAGCGCATCAAATGAATACAAAGTACAACAAGCCATCAATCCTTAGAGAAAACTACTCTGGGCTGTGATGGTACCTGCATACTATTGAGCAAAGTACGTGCACGCTGCTCGCATGGAGTTTATGCTTGTTACTTGAAAATTGGCAAAAGGTATTTTGTACGTGCTCGGAGAAAACTTGTCGCGACGTAGTGGAAAAGGGAAATCGGTACGTGTGAAAAGAGCCTGGAGAAATGTACGATTTGTTCACGTAGTTTTCACATATAAAATAGGATCAACACTGACAACCCTTCCTTTGCAGTATTCAAGTATGCTCCTCTTCAAGTTATCCAGACACGGGCATATCAACAATTACGAAAATGCGGCCTAGTCATGGAGAAATTCAGAATTCGTCTGCGAGAAAAAAAGGACATTTCGCGGTCATATGAACCAGACCGCTCAAAACCTGGAAACTTGTGGGGGCACGCATGCTGCGTATGCTGGAAAGAATGTTAGCTGATTGCGTAGCGCGAGTCAAAACACCAGTATTTGTTTCCCCCGAACCCGCATCGCGTAAAATTTTGTCCGTCACTGTTCATATACTTCATATAATATCATTATCTTATCTGATCTTATCTGCCCAGTCCTCTACGTACTCACATCTGGATTTTCCATTTGAAGTCGAGATAGGACGTCTGCGCCCGAAAAGCACACGAATTGCAGTTACTACATTGCTCTGGAGACCGCCATCAGCATGACGGGGATATCACCTCAGGCAATGTCACTTGGCAGGTAGCCTTTTCTTTTTCTTTCCCTACGCCCGCACCTATACAACACTTCAAGGCCACCTTACTCGTCACAGATTTATATATTCATTACATACAAAGGCTTCCTGATAGATTTAAACGCTCCCATTGCAACTAATACTGCTCCACCGGACCTGGGCGTGTGCACGTATGCAACTCACCGTATATAAGCACCACTCCTTTCAGCACCCCTTTTTATTCGCCCAGAGTCTCTGTCGCTTTATACCACGTAGTAATCCTGCCGGCTATCGTCTTGCACATCGAAGACGTGTTGGACGATGAATGATATGAACCTACAACCCCGCGAACATCGGACCTGTCGCTTAAATAATTTTCCCTCTCCGTTTTTGCGTTCTGTTTCCAGACCTGCTAGTATTAATAGTACCGAACGCAAGACGCGCTCAGCGCCAGGTTCGCTCCCTGCGTGGATAGACGGGGCCGCCTTAGCGCTGCAGGCCAGGCTTGGCATTTATCTCTTTACACCGGCTTGACACTGGCTTGTTTGCGCTGTGTACAGCGCCCTTCGTCCGCTTTCCTTTTTTTTTTTTTCTTTTCTTCGCCGGACTCGGAGCGTTGGCCTGGCCACGGGACGCGGGCCTGCATGGTATGCCCGCTTATCGAAGCCAGGCTCGCCATCCCGTCCGTTGGCCGCGTTTTGGTTTTCTCGGCTTGCGTAAACACGTCTGCCGCACTTCCGATGCGAGGACAGATGCGTCGTACCCGCGCGCGCACACCTCACCCTTCGGCGCTCCTGACGGGATCCAGTTACCCGCCGGGCTGGCCGACTCATCCCAGCGATGTGACGGCTGCGGAACGTGCCCGCACGGAGCGCCTGCGACGAGGCTCAGGTACGGGCGCCAGGCATCGAACGACGACGCCGTTGTGACCGACTTGCAGAGCCCACGAGGCTGCCCAAGTATCCTTCAACGCGCACCACGTAACAATAAAAATACTCTACTACATTGAATCCTAGGACGCTACGCAGGGGCTTCTGAAGCGTGGTGGTTTTCTCTTTCTACGCGTTCATTTGCACAATTTTTACGCTAGAAACGCCTATAAACAGGCTACAACCGCTAGAATAAAGTAGGCGAGGAGAAAGAGGGGGGGGAGGGGGGTTGAAAGTATTCGTACTTCCACAAACCATAGTGTAATAGCCAAACCTTTTTGGTTAACTATAGGTGGAGCACACAGGACGGTAGTGCAGCCTAGGTCCACCAACTTAGCAGGTACCTGCAAAGGAAAAAAAAAAAAGCGTGAGCGAAGTACCACTGTAACATGTTCGTAAAAAAACGGAAAATAAAATTTGTGACTTTCTATTAAATCTTCGAAGATGAATAAAAAGTTGTCCGAGGCTGAAACTCCGGCTCGTCTTCAGTGGAGAGCGGTCACGCTTATAACGCTTCGTCGCAGCGTATTCCTTGATGCGGCGCAGTATTTTTCAGCGGGCACTTATGTGCCCATTATTAAGTGCCAGTCCATCCCTGCAAGTGTCCAGAATACTGTGGAAGGTCTGAAGTACCATAAAATAATAACATTACCAAAGACTCTTACTGACTATGACTGCATCATTCACATTAGGGTTGCATTACCATCTCGAGGAAATAGGCAGGCGCAGTTGACAACTCCGAATTATTTCTGTATGCGTGCAACTTCGTCGCATACAGTCACTGTCGCCTTTTGTCCGCATTTTTGAAGCACCCACAGAGCCCAACTCCCGCGTCTCGTAATTCAGCAGCCGAAGTAACTGTGTTGCAACGATGGGCTGCAGCTCGAATGACATCTCTGGCCCGTTGGGCAGGTTCAGTTTCAAACAAAAGGGGAGTAAAGTTTCGCACTAACGCGAAAAGGTTCTTTTTCTCTTCCTTCCTTTCTTCCTTTGCTCTGCACCAGGGGTGCCCCGTCGGAGACGGCTTTTGATGTCTTGAAGGCTGAAGGTCTAGCTAGACAATACTTGACAACAACAGAGAACTTGCAGCGGATATAAACTGAAGCTTTATGTACAATAGTTTACATATATACTAGAGCACTGCACGGGCCTGAATCTGAGGCCCAAGCCCGGCCCGGGCCCGAGACCTGAAGTCCGAGCCCGGCCCAGGCCCGCTAAATTATCGCTCTAGCGAGCCCGGCCCGGCCCGTGAATCCCGGAGTGAAGCCCGGCCCGGGCCCGGCCCTGCCCGTTTTACAGTAACGCTTGAGATATACTGCTCACTCTGAGCAAGTAGACTGCTACTAGACCGATAAGAAACTGGCCGACAAAGGTTCTGAAACCACAGTTTGGCTAGTTTGGCTTGCAGAAAGCTGGTTCTTTTTAACCCAGAAGGAAGTAATTAAGAGTAGTGCTCGCCAGGCCCGTCTTTTGGACAGTAATCTCGTGTAGGTGCGCAAAGATAAACTCGGAAGTTCCGAGAACCAAATAAAAAGGGCTGCAAAGGCACGTAATAGACTATATACTTTGCATTCCCCCATGATTTTAATCAGTTATATTTTGCTACCCGGAAGTATAAACATTAAAGCTGCCTAGCAAGCAGTGGGATGACATTTTTTTAGTGAACGCGATCGCACATGTTGAACTCATAGTCGAACTGGTAGGCTTTCAGCAGAAACGAAAAGCTAAAAGGCTTGAGTATTTCACGGTGTGTTTTGAAGACTATAAGCGTCCTAAACTAATATGTTTTTCCCGAATGCATTTCTAATAGTGTATAGGTATGTTTTGAGATGACGAACGATCAATGGCTAATTAAGACCGGTTGAATTTTACTCTTACTGGCGGAGCAGAAGATAACACGCGAACCACGTGATAACTTACAGGGCAAAACACTTGTCGTGACAACCAGGCTGAAGAAGCGAGGAGGGATAGATGTGGTTATGAGATGAGATTTACAAACTCTCGCGAGCTTTTGTGGCTATTTCATTTACGAAAAGTTCCGGTCAGCTGATCAAAAAGAAAATCAAACGCGCTTTTGTTTGTGAATTTTCTCACATGATAAAAAATATAGCTCTAAAATAAAAGCTATGTTTTTGATGCTTAAGGGCCCAAGGGGAGTCAGGCTGTGAGAGGCACCGAAGCAGAGGGCTCCGGATCATTTCGACCACTTGGGTTTCTTCAACGAGCAATGATACTACAAAGTGCATGGCTGTCATGCTTGCCGCATAAATAGAAATGCGGCCGTCGAGGCTAGGAGTAAACCCTGGTTCCCCGGCTCAGTAATCAAGCGCCTTGACCACTAACCACCGCGGCGTGGAAATAAGGAAATAAACAAGTCAATGAATAAAGTTTAGTCTTTTTCTCAGCGAGTACTATAACCCATAGCTCATCGGTGTCGCTGCTCCAATGCCGCAGTTGTGTACTTCACTCTGCAATAGTGAATGAATAGTCGGCCACCAGCCGTTTCTGTACGGACCCAAGCCCGACTCGGGTCCGCAGCTTTAAGCCCGAGCCCGGCCCGTGCCCGCAACTTCAGGCCCGGGCCCGGCCCAGGCCCGGCAAAACAGATCATGTCCCGGCCCGGCCCGGGCTGTCGGGCCGGCCCGAGCCCGTGCAGTGCACTAATATATACACAAGTTGAGCAGTGAGCACAACAACAACATAGAACTGGCTAACATTTAGGGGAGGCCCCTACTTGGCATAGCCGAAGATGCGTTACATCTATCTCCGTAGCCCAGAACCCCTTTTTCCGGGCTCCGGGACCCAGTTTTAAAGACACATGGGCCCGGCCCACATTCTTCAGTATCCAATCGTGTCCAACTTTTAATACGATTGGTTATTAGCCGTGTGGCCCGCCCTCCAATTTCCGTAAGGCACATAACCCTCTCTCAAATATACATAGTGTAAAAAGGACATCATTTTCGCTTAAAACATCGTACATTCCGAGAATGGACACACAAACGGATTGGTTCCCTGGGTTACGTGCCACGCCCCACACTTCCACCGTATTAGAGAAACTCTCTCCCCTATGGAAAGAAAAGCAAAATACTTAAAAACAACATAGCAAAACACTTCCACTATATTAGACCAACTCTCTCCTCTAAGGAAGAAAAAGCAAAACACATAAAAACAACATAGCAAGACACTTCCATGGGCGCTGGTCTCCCCAGAACCCGTGGCCTTGACGGTTCTCAGAATTAGGGCAATTATGGGGCCCAAACGCGAGCCACGACTGTCGCGCACAGTAACCGGGAACACCGAACCGCGACCCATGCGAGTCCGATTACCCTGGACTGCCGACCCAACAGCCGCCCCCCGGGGTCCGGGTGGCGTCATAACTCAACTGGCCGTCACTTTCCCTAATTAAGCAGGTGGCTGCATCCGTTCTGTCCGTTGGCGTCATCTGCGCGCGCCCGTTTCTTGAGAACTGTTAATGTTTGAAGTTTACAGCTTTGGCGCCATCACCGACCACCAGCCAGCTGCACCGTCGTCGACAACACCCGAGGGCGCCGAGGCACGTTCCTATACGAGTCGGATCACAATGGACTGCCGAGCCAGCAGCCGTCCTCCGGGGTCCGGCCGGCGTCATAACTCAAGTGGCCGTCACTTTCCCTAATTAAGCAGGTGGCTGTGCTCGTTCTGTCCGGTGGCGTCGTCTGCGCGCTCCCGTTTCTTGAGACCGGGTTGTCGAGCCTCGGGGCCATACCGGACGCCAGCCAGCTGCACTGTCGCCCACAACCCCCATTCGTCCGGACGCGTCCGGCCCCGCTTCGTCTAGCAGTGTTCTCTTTTCAAAAGAAAAGCTGTCGAACCTCCTACGAAGCGTTAGTATCTAAATTGGGCCGCAAGCGGTGTTTGTCAAGACGCTGTGAGCCGTCGGCGTACGATGCAGTGGTGGTGCTGACATTTTTATGGCTCTTTCTACACTGGCGCGAAACGGTCCCAGCGAGAAACACGCGTCCTTCCCCGAAAGGGGACAATGGGAGGCTTGGGAGAGCCGGCCGCTCCCTCTCTGGCTGCTGCCCGCCTTGAACGCTAACTGCCGCCTCCCGCTTTGCGCCCTCCTCGCAGCCCCCCCGCCGGGGGCTCTCCGGAGTCTGCAGCGGCGACACAGGAGACAGAAAGATGGGCGCTCCTAATGAGTCCGCGCGCATCCACAGATCTCCTTGGGGCCCGCTCAACGGCGAAGCTCACCTACCTTAGCCGCAAAGAAAGGAGGGGGGGGATAAACACACATGGCGCATGCTAGCCCTCTACAAGGGGAAAGTGCAAACACTGGGACTACTGCTTTGACGGTCGCCTCATATTCATATTAATGCGAAATAACTATTCCAATGAGTAAACCCCGAGCAAGGTCTTGAGATGTTGGTGGGTTTGCGAAGATCTTGTGATGTATGAAGGTTTTCGATGTTTGTGGGATTGTGCCAAGTGAAATGAATAAATAAAAATAAGTCAAATAAATATCCGCGACTGGCATTCGAACCCGCGGCGACGCGAACAGATAAACTTAGCTGGCTACTGCGCGAGAGAACAAGGCTATCGCCGTTTCTTTCTTTCACATGGTATTTTATTAGGCTATTTCCACAGCCGATCACGCCTCGTGTGAAACTGCAACACACTCTCATGCTGTGCATTGCACATCGTCTTCTTCATAAACTGATACTACTATCAAACTAATATGCGCACTTTGAGCTAGGTGGCGGTAGTGACAGAGATGTGCGCTGCATGCATTGGCGTGGACAACGCTGCTGTAGAAACGTGGCACTGGAGCATAAGCTGCCGGCGTACATTGGGTAAATTGGCATAGACGATGAAAAAGTTCAAGACGCTATTAAGAACGACGTCAGCGGGTCTCGTTTGGAGCCAGCCAGCCCACCTGTATCTACTGTATATGGCTGCGAGCGACTTCAGCGTGATTACTTTCGGGCCTGCCGCCATGGACCGCACGCACAGAGAGGACCCAGGTGACAGCTGACTTCAATTACGGAGTTTGCCCGGTTGGAGTGCAGGACCAAAACCAGACCCCCTTCACAAAGTGCCTGCACGTGTAGAACGCCGCCGCCGCCTCGAGGAGACGAACGTTATCTTCCCCATTTGCCGTGGCCATGCCGGGGAACAAAGGGCCTCGTTTCGTGCGGCTCTGTGGCGTGCCAAGCATCGCGACAAGCTGGCGGGCATCATCTCCGACCCAAGCACGAGGAACCACTTTCGGCCTTTTCGTGACCTCGCGTCCGGCCTCGAGCGGCGGGTGTCTGATTATCAGCAGATGTCGGTGACCCGCAGAAACCTTCGACTGGCCGGAGGCCATCACCTACCGCAGTCAACGCTACCTCGACAACCTTCTTTCCCTCAGACTCCACATGTGACGGGGGCGTGGCCCTAAGTGCAGTGGTGTGTTTGTGCGCACAAGTTTGTGTTGTTTGTGATCTGGGCCCCTCCCACCCCGGCGTGGGCGTCCTCAACCTAGGGAATTTAGGGAAGGCGAACAGTATAAATGTCGAGAACGAATGCGGCAGAGCAGCTCTCTTCAAGCCTCTCAGAACTCACTAGAGTCTCACTTCTAACCATGATGTAAAAAGATGTAAATAAACCCTCTTGTAATCTTCCTCCCATCACTTAACTCTTTCACTTGGCGGCACTCCTGTCCTGGTGGTGGTGGGAACGGGTGTCGAAGCTTGACCACGGTTCCGTCAAGCGAGCAGCAGCAGCAGCAGCGAGCTAGCAACGACTCCGAACCGACCCATCTTCGCCAACAACTAGGTGGCAGCGTCAACAACGCGTATAACTGGCTCCTTGGGTCAGTGGACACCTTAATCGCGCTTTCAGGTACGTGGCGGTGTTGTCCGCCTGCAAAAAACTGTGCATTCGCACAATATTTCGTGCTTAGCAATGCTAAACCACCAGTCATTTTTTCCTCAGTTTATTATAGCCAAGAGAGATGACCTGCATCTACGAGTAGAATCTCTCGTGAGCACGTTTGTACCTCTGGAAGGAGCCCGCTCCTCGTCGATCCTTTCCCGGTTTTTTTCAACATTTGCTATCGTTAGTGGCATGAGCCTACCTGGCCGTTCCCAGCGCCAGCCGAATAAATTATCCCACTTGGCGCTTCTATCGACGCATTGCCGACAAATGTCATCACGAAGACGCGGCAGTGGTGTCATCTTATTGTCCAAGCACCGCGAACATCGCACGCGCCATGCATTCCTCAGTAGTTTGCAGCGTGCCTGAGAAAATCTGAAAAAGTTGGCTTTAAATCAGACATGGCAGTTATTAAATTTCTGTAATGCAATTACAGTGAGTTGATTACTTTCGGGGGGATTTGCAGTGTAATGAGCTATTTTCTCGGTCTGGTAGTTTAGTAACACAATTAATTGCTTTTGGGTAGTAATTTCGCAGCCAGATAATTAATTGCGTTTGAAATTACTTCAAAGAATGCATCGGCGCTATTTGTGTCAACAAGCTTTTGGTCTCGCGATTGCCAGGTCGGGCGCCCCAAAAATGAAAGCGATGCGCCAAGAGCCAACGCCAGCAAGCTAGTGAACTTCCAGTCACTGACGAGTAACGATGGGCGTGCAGATATAAGCCTGAACGTTAGCGAGTTTTAGGACAATGGCCGAAGGGGCGTTATTGTTCTGCGCACTGGCGCCAGGCTATTCCCCTATGCTCCTAACCGACAGGGTTCCCCCCATTCTAAATGTCTCTATTGCTGCCAGGTGTACGTAACGAAGGAAAAGCTACGGAACTTCTCGCACTGCGCTCGCACACGCGAGCACGTGTCAACACAGACAGGCAGGTGCGCGCACGTACACACAAAACGCGCACCCACGCATACCTAATTTTATGATTTCTGAGTAGCTCCCAAAGCTGAAAACGCTTTTCGCCATGTAGACTAAGCTGGGTTGCACTACTGCACAAGCAATGCGACTGTTCAGCATGGCCCAGGGCATCCTTTTTTCAGAGGGTGGCAAAATTTTCGACCCCCACTTTGAAGCTCAGCTGCTCCTGCGATGCAGTAGACTAAGGAATCAGAAATTCGTAAGGGAGCTACGGCTAGCATACTTTTTGTATGCGTGGAAATTTAAACTTAATTTAAAAGTACTTGCATTATTTTCGGAACCAGTTGTGATGTAACGTCATTACTTTTTGAGAGGAGTAATTGGTAGAGTAAATGAAAGACATTTTCGACTTTTTCGTCAAAGCAATCAGTATTGTAATCTTTAAAAGAAAACTTTGCATGTACATGCCTGAAATGAAGAAAAGAATATCTGAGGCGAAGGAACGCAGCTTTCACCGGGCTCAAGTTTATGGGCAAGTCCTCGAGAGGTCACTTGGTAGAGGGAAGCGGTGAGGGGCCGTCATATATTCTTACAATGTATTTCTTGAGCTTGTCCATCGAAATAACGAAAAAAAAAAGGAGGGGGGGGGGGGGGGGCAGGTGTTCTTTTCTCTTCATAGAAAATTTGTCGCAGAAACTGTGCCAGTCGCCTCTCCCCTCCTTCCTCCCTTTATATCCACCCTTGGCTTTCACGATTCAGTGGCTTCGAGTCCTTTAAAGCTACATTTGCAGTTTCCGTAACTCAGAACTGTGAATCGGGCGCAACATACATATGTTCGCAGCAACGTCCCTCTGGGAATAGGCCACGCCAATAGTTCTAGCACGAAGTGAGAGTTCCGATTGCGGTATCTGAGCAGAAAAATACAAAAGGGCATGCGTGCACTCAGAGTAGAATGCATGTTAGACAACTCAGCGAAACTTTCGACCTCTGCTACACCGTCTGTCGTTGAGCAAGTGTAGCTTCCACAAAAAGTATTAACTAAACAGTCGCTATAAGACATACAGCGAGCGAACTATGCGGCATGACTTTAGGTGTCATGATGGCGCCGTCCCTTTCGCATATAAATTTTAAGCAACACAATAAAAAATGGCAGTAATGTTAAGGAGGGCTTCTCCCATTTCGGTACCCTACACTGATAGAGAACGAAAGAAGAATGAAAAGGTGAAGGAACGAAAGAAGTGTGCGCGCAAGGAAAGCGTCATAGCCACGGCTGCTGCAGCCAGCCGTGCGATACCGATGTGCTCAAAACGGAACTAGCGCGTTTATTCTTCCGCGCTGATGCAGCCGTACTAGTGTCCTGGTACGGATCAGGCGCGAAGCTCATAAATGTTTCAAGTGCCAAAAATAAACATTGCGCCTTCTAAGAACGAAGAGCCATCGATGTCTTACGCGCTGGGCGGCGGCTGTTACATCACGTGCATCTGTTGTGTGACTGCGTGAAGCACGTCTCAGGTGTAAAATGCGCGCTAAAAATGGCACCGCCGCGCTCAGATAAAGGCCGACAGGATGTTCTCAACAAGCCTCCCTCGCACCTGCGATGCGGTGTCCGGAAAAAAAAAATGAAAGGATGGAGAAAACAAAGCTGCTTTTTTCTTCATTTTTGTCCGTAAACGAATGAAATATTTGCCATCAAGAGGTTGGCTCGTTGATAACCCCTCCGTCACTGTGGTTATTAACCACGTACATAGTTTCTCCACCATTCTGGAAATTTCCCTTCCCGCTGTGCGGTAACCTGTACATTAGCCTTCCCTTCATGCGTGAATGATAGCAGGCAGACCGCTGTTGCCTGCCAACAACAACAGGGCTCGAAGGTCATAACTGTATACTGTACACATAGACACGTGTTGCTTCGTAGGTCAGAGACATAAGCCCGGCGCGGAAAAGTACATCAAATTTCAGGGCTCGACCTGCCAAAGAGGAAAAATGCTGAGGACCGATAATTTGCGGTGAGTGCGGCATGATCTTTGCCATTATATAGACTCTAATACGCCTGTTTCCTGCTGAGCGTCCTGTTATTTAGGCGAACATAGTAAGTAACCCATTTCGTCTCATAGCATGTCGATTTCCGCCGAGGCATGCACGCCGCATTCCCAACACCGGAGCAGTGATTACATTTTTAACGTTATTGTAAGCGTATTCTTCCTCTTTTTCCACGGTTTGCTTTTGTTTGAAAACAGCGTCGCTCTCGCTGAGCCACATTCCTTGTCTGCCAACCTCAGGAAGAAAAACTAAAATGAATAAAAATGTCGGGTATTGACACTATTTACCAGTGCGCAAGAAATGCCAGTACCGATGCAGGCACGAACACAAGGCTCCGGGCATTTGGGTCGAGTAACAAGCGACCTGGCTCAGTGAGGAGGAGGGCTCAGTGTTTATCTCTGGGCAGCTGAGAGACTCCGACTCTTTGGTAAACTTGTTTAGGGTGAGACCAAACTTAAACAAATAATTCATTTTAATGAGTTGGAATCCGCAAGCATTGACGGCGCCTATGAACGACCATACTGTAAAGTTCCAGACGCCACAGGCAGTGTGATCGGCAGTTTGCGTCACCGCGCTTGCTGTTGGCAGAATCTGACTGGAAAGTCAGCAACCCCACTCTCGACGAAGCAAAGCTTTCTCTTTTCGAGTACATGCTCCGGAGCGGGACTCAACAGAGGAATAATTCGACAGCTTTTCTTTTCCGCTCCACACGTTTTTTGTCAGGAAGATTGGGACCGACCTTCCTTTGAAGAGCCTTTCTCGGATAGCGAAGGGGGAGGTGAAGACACGAACGGAATCGACCCCCGCCGCCTCCTCTTTTGAGGCCATGGGCAGCGCGTTGTTCCGGCGGTTCCTAGCCGCCCGCGAAGAGCTGTACGAGCCGTTCGGAGCGCAGAGGCTGTTCGGGCGGTAATTGGAAAGGCGACGGGGCGATCCCTATTCGCTGCGTCCTCCGCCGCGAAGCCTGCCAGCGGCGGCGCACTCCCCTGCATGTCCCCACGCGCAGGTCTCGGCTGACAGCGCCGAACGACGGCCGCGCTTCATCGGCAGCATCACAAGCTCGTCAACGAGCAAACTGCCCCGTCGCCTCAAATGGGCTACCGAGAGCCGAAATGTAGGGCCTGTGGGTGCAGACCAGAGGAAGCCCGCATGGAGCTGTCAAAAAGCCTGGCGTTTGGCCGAAGATACAGCTGCATCCAAACCGGGTTTCATGCGTGCACAAGCGCGCCTACACGGTTACGACGTCAGTGAGAGCAGTGTTGAGCCGAGCTTTAACGATTGCCGCAACTGAGACGGACTGTTGTCATAACTGTCCTCTGAATAACGGAATCGGTTCCAGGTTTAAAACTAGCGGAGGCGCGTGATCTGGCATTCCTACGGCAAGCGGGCGCATCAGTCAGTCATCCTTGCAGTAGGGCAGCAGGCGCGCGCCCTTGGAAAGCGAAGAAAAAAAATATACTCATCCCATGGTACACCCTCGCAGTAATGACGAAACTGTCAGTTACGCAAGGAGCTATCTAACGCGGGGCGGCGATGGCGAGCGCTCGGCAACAGCGATCGATGTCGCAAGAGTGCGTAAATACTGAGGGCAGAGGAGAAAATGGAGCGAACGCTGGAAGAGAGCGAAGAATACTGGAGGGAAACGAGCACGCTTGGCAGCCTTTTCTCGAAATGACGCCACCCCATTGGCGGCACAGTTTACGCCATGGCGCATCGGCTTCAATGCTTGAGCGATTTTCCTCGGACGCCAATGGCTGACAGGGCTGAACCAACGCCTTCTGGAGCTATTAAGCGATCAGGTATTAAGATCCATTTCTTTTTAGTTGGTGCAGAAAGTCACTGAATGAATGAATGAAGGAATGAATCAACGGACGAACGAATAGGCGCTTCTTGAAATAGAGAGGGCTTTGAGCGGGGAATATGCTTGGGTCGAGTTCTTGTTATCCTCGGGATGACATTATCGATGGATGATTCCGGCCTCCATCGGGCGAAATAAAGTCGTGGTCCTGAGCACCACTTTCTTCCTTAGGGGGGAATATGCAGCTCTTTTCTTTTTTCGTATGCATAAGGCCCGTACGAGTGTTACTTTCGCCTGTATCATTACCACCACGATGCCGCTATGATGATGAATTCTTATTTTGTATTAGATATGTACCTAACTTGTTCCCCTGTATTGTCTCTTTTGTATCCACTCCTGCATGGGCCCGAGAAGGGCCTGCAGTATTTGTAAATAAATAAATAGGAAAACGTGACGACGTGAGTTTTCCGTGGCTTCCACAAGCAGTGTTGTGGCCGAAACAAGAGTGACGGCGTTACCGCGTCATGTGGCTGGGGAGGGACCCAACCTGGACAGGGACAACCAGTAGTGAAGTTGAGCTGTAGGCGTGCACCTATTTTCCTGTTCTCATCAAAGAGGTTGGCGGATGTCTCCAAACAATACTCTAATTGCCACCTTGAAAGCGAAGCCTCTTCGATTAACGAACCAAGCCCAGTGTGAAGCAGTAAAGCTACGTCGCGCTGAGTCTGGGGCTGAGCGCAGGCCCATCCATGCTCACCATGCTCACCACGCCGCCAGTGAGGCGGCTCAATAAGCCGCAAGCGCAGGTCTCTAAACTGACACGTGTACCTCTGAAAGGACAGACGAAAACTGTGGTAAACATCTGCGTTTGACATTGCTTCCCCCTTTCTCTCATCCCCCCTTGCTTGTGTGTTCTACTATATGCCCACAAGCTACATACCGCTGTGCATGCATTTGCTGTAAATATGAAGTGCAGACTTGCAAAGCAACGGCTGTTTCTATTTTTAGGAATGAAATTTCGCGATCTTGAACCGTCATAGGGCTATCTTTAAATAAAGTTTTTTTCCTTTTCATTTCTTGTTTTTATTTCGGCCCTTGGAAAGCGTGAAAGGCGATTAAATGGTGCATTTCACAGCCTTCGTGCATTCCGAGCCCTTCGGGAGTCTCTCTGCTCTACTTGGCGTCCGAACAGTGTTGAATTGGTGTTGATGCCCTATCAACTCACGTGAAAGAAGAGATGATAAATTCCCATGAATGGCAACGCAAAATTACCTGAGGTCCTTTCTGCTTACATTTACCAGTGCCGCTCCCTGCCCTTGAGCGAGGCATTATAAAACTGCCCTGCGGTGAAGTGCATACTGCTCCAAACCGTTCCGCGTGCACTGAAATCCCTCTACACCAGCCGTTTTGAATATGGACCCAAACCGGTGTGGTTCAATTCGGGGAATTCTTCTTTTTGGGGGCAATTTGAGAAGTAAAATTTGGCGGGACGGGATCTTTGCGGAGTTTCGAAATTTGCTCACTTATTTCCATTTGCCGGATGTTTAAAGCTGCTGCAGGATTGTGAAAAGTGCCAGAAATAGGGATTTTTGGCTCTAACTGGGGGAATTTTCGGTTGTTCTTCAGCACAACGCATAGACATTGTGCCACCGCTTCAGAAAGTACGGTTACAGAAGTCTGTAGACAGCGTAGCCAGCAGGCGCGGATAACAACAAGCAGCATTACGTTGCAGAAAGCCGTTAAAATCATATTCATACCTTGCACGTAATCCCTTTTGTGACATAGCTGCGGCTATACTGTCGTCTTCTTTGCAAAACGCAGGAACAAACTCATTCCTGAATCATGCGGCCCTGAGTGGGGTGAATGCTAGGGTCAACATCGCGTCCGTCATGTTCTCCTCGCGGCCCTCAGAACCTCCTCTCTACCCGCGGGAAATTTCCAACGCGCGCAGCGTTCTCCTTCGGTGCGGACCTCTTCATGGTCGACTTTGGTTGTAGTCAGGCTGCGCACGTGTTGTTTGCCTTGAGACCCGTTTAATTTCGCGGCCCGGACTTGAAACATACCGGGAACCGCAGAAAGCTGGGGAATGCCGCTCAACGGCCAAATACGCGACTGTCGCCTGCCGCATCGAATGAAACGAAGATCCCGTCGCGTGTTTCCGGTGCTCAAAATGTCTGCGGGGGCGAAGTGGAAGCCGCTCAGCGCGCACTCGACTAACCCTTATTGACCAGGCCGCAGATCAGGGGAAGCAAACAGCCGTAATAGGCATGCTCGCCTTCTCGCGGCTCTCAGACCAGAATCAAACGGCCCGCGTCCTTCGGCTATATAGCGGACCGTCTCTGTTTTTCCTTCCTGTTTTTCAGCGGCCGCCTTTGAAGAGGGCGCGTTGCATCATGCATCATGGAAAAGAGGCTGCCCAGTTGGCAGCGGCCTGCCACATGGATTGCCCGTTCCTGAAGGCCTTCGCCCATAAGCTCGGTGACTGGGCATCTAACGCGAGCAGTGCACGCCGCCCCGCAGTCAGGCCAGACCGGACGAAGGTCGAAACGCGTGACCGCCCCGGAACTGTTACAGATCCGCAGTGGAGAGTTCTTTCCTGTGCATATATAACCGAGGCGGCGCTTATCGGACATCCCGGTGGAGCACTCGCAGTGTGCGTTCCTGTCATTAAAAAAGAAGCAATAACGGTCTACTGTGGGCAGACGATAAGTAACGGAAGCGCTCGTTCACTGAACGCATATCATTATTTTTCCTTCAGTTTGTCTTTCCGCTCTGCAATGGGGTCTTACACATGTCAGCCAATAACTGCATCATACCAGCACTGAAGCTTCAGTCGTGGATCTCCTCGGCAGCAGGGGCGCATTTGTGGGCAGCTTTCGGGGAGGGCCGTTAGGGTTTGGGAAGGGCGGTTCGTTCTCTCCCGCTTTCCCCTCTTGAATACGCCTAAGCGCAACAGCATTTCTTCTGACCTGGCTGAAAGTAGATTTTCGACTCGTCTGCCCCGCCAAAGTCATCTTGCCTGACATACCCTGCTTTCAATTAAATCCTGCGCATACAATCGTGAGCGCAAACACTTCCTTTTTATTCGTGTGATGCGGACTGCGACGTCTCAAAGTTCGCTTCCGAAACCCATATCCCACTGGCATCGCTCTCTGACCTCCTTTGTCGATGGCTTAAATATATTTCATTAATTTAGTTACCACTGCACTGCTTTGGCCACGGCAGATAGGGAAATACTTTTTTAAAGCGTCAGTAGTGCTTGATTAGACGCTACGCATCTTTGCGACGTGAAGCAAAAAAGTCCATCTTCTGTAACTATTCGTTAGCGCCACGAGGTGAGCTTAACGACAAGACTGCTACATGGTGCTATAATTAGTGGCCAATTTCGCATTTTGTTTCTTATGGGCCAAAATGTGGGCCGTTTCGAGCCAAACAATAGGATAGCAGAGATCAAACATGGCGCCATCCGCGCAGGGGGAGATGGTTCCGAGGTGCGCACGCCTGCCACTGCGCAGCTGGGTCTCTGCGGAAGCTGATCGCCCAAGGCTAAATCACTCGATTTTATGCGCCGAATGTTACGCCCGTGCTAAGAGGGACGCCGTGGTAGCGTCTCTGGACCAATTTCGACCACCTTGCGTTCTGCAGCAAGCACCGATATCTGAGCATACGAGCGTTCTTACATCTCACCTATATCGGAATTAAAAGGCCGCCGCGGCATGGATTCGACCCCCCAACTCATGCCCAGAAGCAGCACGTAAATTTAATGAATGCCGCAGTGGCTAGCATTCATGCAACTACACACTGCTGCACTGGTGTACAGTCACGGCTATAAAACACAGCACGCTTCAGCGATCAAAATCCTCTCACGACCAAGCTAGAGAAAATTAGGTGGCACCTAATACGCATGCCGACATATGCCGCTCATCTGCTCGCGCATCAACGGAAGAAATTTTCCTTCCTCCTGTACGTAACGCGTGACAATAGAACGCCGAAGTGTCCTCCGTGTTATTCCGGCCGCGACTGTATACACTTGAAAGAACCGCGCAACTAAAACGAAGGACCAGGGAAAGGACAGACACGTTCCCCGGTCGGTCCTTCGTTTTAGTTGCGCTGTTTCATTCTTTCAAGATGCGATACCAACTCGCCCACTATGCTATGTTGCTACTCTCTCAACCACTACAAGCGATCCTAAAACCGCGGCCGTTCGTCACTTACCTGAGAGCAAGAGCAGAAGCAATTGCATTGTTGCCGCAGTTTTAGGTTCCGCAGTCGGTCGCACGTGGAAGTCGCCGACGTTCGCGACAGCGTCTATTTTTTGACGCTGCCGCTCGCTGGCCCTCGCCGCAGGGCCAGTCTGCGGCGGTGACCGCCTCGGTCAAAACACTCGCATAGCGCCAGAGATAAGCCGATCCGTTGTCTGCACTCAAGCAGGTGAAGACACCAAACCGGGAGCTATGATTCGTGCAATGTCAAGCTGTGGGTGCACTGTGGACGCTAGTCTAACCACAGGGCGCCAGCTAACGGCAGCTGTTCATTTCAGGTTTTGTTTTCATGCCACCAAAGGAGTACACAACCAACGTCTTGCTGCGGAGGAGACTGGTCGCGCGCCTTTCTGAAGCAGTCAGTTGTTCAGGAAAACAGACCGCGCTGGTCTAAAGGATCCGACGCATTTACCGCCGACGAGAAAGCAGAACATTTTAGCATGCTGTTACCACCTAGCTACCCTTTGTTGCAGTTCACTCCAGAAAGAGGTGCTTAGAACATACCTAGATGCAGGGTGCCTTGATGCAATGATGTGTGTTTTAACATAAATTACATAATGCATTCAGCACCTGCCCAGCAGTGCATGCTCAGATGGCCGGTCGAAGGGGCGGACTGGGTTATGCTAAAGCATCGCCTCTTTGCTAAAACACGTTTGGGAGCTACGGATAGATGTACCGTGACAATCATTTTTTCTCCTACGGAGGCACACTGCTGCGTGACATAGAAAAGAAATGCCGACAAACGGAACAGGCTGCAACCACCCACTTGTCAGTTTCTTTCCATGCCAGCCCTCCTGTATAACAAAATTTTATCTTCTAACCCCTGCCTCATAAAACACGCGCAGTTGTGAATGTAACTTCCAAGCTGCCACTGGTTGGATGCTCAGGCGTACACACTAGCTAGAGCACATTTTCAGCAGGCAAGGGAAAACACTGTGCCGTGAGGCGGCCGAAGGCGACGTTGGTGCCAAGAGCGAGGCACCCGCGTCGGTTCTTCAGCCGTCCCAAGTAAAGCAGGAGCAGCTGGGGTTCCAGTGGTCCGAGGTCAGAGGCCCACTGCCACCCGCAGCTTTACGCGTTCTCCTAAGGCTCCGTAGACGAAGAATAGACACTGCGACAGCGTCAGGCTGTACCGTTCCTTTTTTTTTTATTCTTGAAGAAATGGCTTGAAAGGAGCCTTTGTACAGAATGATGAAACGGGAGAGTACCGACAACACTCTAGAGACAGCATCACCGGACATGCACACACACATGCACGCGCACATACATACGTTCGATAATTTACAACACCTTGCTAAAGACGGGCTCCATAAATAATGAAAGCACACCAAGACAGACACACAACAAATGATTGCACATAATACTGGCTCCCGCAGCAGCAGCAGCGCCATCGTGGATGTCCACCATAACTTATATTACCCTTCTGTACAGTCTTCGCGTGATAAGTTATGCGTCCGTGCGCGCTATGTACACTGGTGGGGGGATGGGGTGCCTACGTCTCCGTCTTGAGCGGCGGCGTGGGGGGCTTCTTGGACAGGTTGAGCGGCTGGGGCCCGTCCTGGGGGACTAGCGGCGGGCTGGGCTGCGGGCTGTACGGGCAGCGCGGCGGCGAGCCCCAGCCCTGGAAGAAATTCTGCGGGCCCTCGTTGCGCATGATGATGTTGTGGATGAGGTCGGTGCGCTTGAGCTGCTGCTCGTTGAGGAAGCGCGGCGCCTGCTGCAGCCGACCCACGAGCGTGCTGTGGCTCGAGGCCAGGTCGGCCGAGCTCGAGGCGGCCTCCTTGCGCACGGCGCGCAGCTTCTTGTGGTGCCGGTACGCCTCCTCCATGAGCTGGTGCGGACTGACGAGCGGCGGCGCCTGCAGCGCGCGTTTCAGCACCGGCATGTCCTCGTCGGCGCGGTCCGGTTCGTCGGCCGCCTTGTCGTCCAGCGAGCGCGGGCTGGAGCACACCGAGGCGCTGGGGGTGCAGCAGCCGGGCTCCTTGCCGCTATCGATGCCCGAGTCGGTGGGCGAGTCGAGCCGGCGCACCTTGGCGAACGGCTTGGCAGGGCTGTCCGGCGAGTAGTCGGTGCTGCTCGAGAAGGAGCCCGAGCGGACGGGGCTCTTGGCACCGTCCAGCGAGTTGGTCGACGAGGCCACCGAGTGCGGGCTCGCCGGGCTCCAGTCCTCGGTGGCGCCCCACTGCTCCAGGTACGGGGGCGTTGCCGGCTCCATCTTGTAGGCCAGCAGCTTCTCAGAGTGCAGGGTGTTGAGCGTGCGCAGGTCCGGCACCTTCTTGAGCAGTTCGGCGCACAGCTGCGGCCGGTCCGGATGGCCCGCCGCCACGGCCTTCTGCAGCACCTCGCTCAGGCGCCTCTGCATCTTTTGCACCAGGTCCGTATTCCGCAGCCCAGGCCGATCTGCAAACAACAGCGGCGGGGGACCGGTCATTCGCGCCCGTCAACAGAATGCGCGCCGGAAGCGCTCTAGCGCGACACTCACCGGGGGCAATGACCACGACGGAGCAGAAGAGGCCCAGCTCGGCGTCCGACAGGGCCAAGGCGTTGAGCCGGTCGGCAAAGTCGAACATGGAGTCGAGCAGGAACCGGGCGTTGCTGGCCGAATGCAGCGACTCGCGGAGTAGCACCTGACCGTTGAGGCACACCATGGAGCTGCTGCGGCTGTCAAACATGCAGGCCAACCGCACCAAGAGTACTTCAAACACGCCAGCCTTGAGCAGCGTCACTTGGTCGTCCTGAGCCAGGAGACTGAAGCCAGGAATACGTTTGGCGAACTCCACCACACCGCGAATCGCAGGGGAGAAACGTTCAGAGAAGTCTTCCATTAGCCGTGGAGCTCCACTGCCTTCGGCTGGTTGCGTGGTGGGGTTCAGCGGGCAGGCCTGTGGGCAAATTGGTGGACAACAATGTAAATTTTGAAACCAATTTCAGCGCTCTCCAGTCGACATTTAAAAACGACGAGTGAAAAGCTGCCAGGTGACGCGCGCTTAATATAAGCGTGTTTCACCAGACACCAATGCAACTCCATTTAAACCCATCACTAAACATTTCATGCCCCAGACTGTACTAAAATCACACTACCAGGGGTCACCAGCGTACTATGAACTCGCGCCACACCCGCGCTGGCCAGACGGCTGGGTAGGCTAGCAGGTTCATGCTACGCGAGTGAATGAATGGCAATCAACAGCAAAGTTTTCTTACCAGCTGTGGAGGGCAGAGAGTGTAGACAGGGTGGGCACGGGCGCGCTCCAGAAGAGGGGAAACCTTGTCGCTGGTGAAGTCGCAGGTCTCCTCGTGGGCGCGCACCACAGTATCGAAGAGCCGCATTTCGTCTTCTAATTCCACAGCCAGTGCCTTTTCTTGCGAGCTGGCGTTCACCTTCTGCATAGCAGCGAGGATCTTCGCCTTTTCACGCTTCGGCACACGACCAAACCTCACGGCTGCGAGCGAAAAAAAAAGAAAAGCGAGCCAACATCAGATACATACCATCGACCACCAACCGCGACGTTTTGTTTTCATCAGTAGAGTGCGCAGCCTAATCCAAATTGTACCGAGATCCACCAAGAGCTCATTAGACATTGCATTACCACATGGACCCGTTCGTGAAAATGCCGTAATGCCGGTCCGAACGAACGGCGCACGTACCTCGCAACGCCATCCTACCGCGACGCGCCAGAAACGTGCGCCACCGGCAACTGTCCCGTCGACGACTCCGGCGAACGCGCGCGCGCCGACACTTCCGAGGGCACGCACACGCGGAGCACGTCGAACAGCGTCCGCACTGCTCTCCGGCGGCAAACGCGAGACTCGAGCGAGCGCGAGGCCGCGCGGCGCAGTCTCCGCGCTCCCCGATCAACAGATGGAAGACTGCACGGACATAGGCTTACGTTTGCCGTCGACATAGTACAGGTAACCTGCGTTGCCCGGCCTAGGATCCGGAGCCATCATCATGGTCGCACCAGGCCCGCGGTCCGAGCTCTTGTGCCTACTGCGTATCGGCGCTACCCATCGATGCTACCGCCACAAGGAAGAGCGCCAAGCGCCGGTGAAATAACGTCACTCCTTTTCCGCTTTCCCTCTCAACCTCCTGCCCTTGAACTTGTTTAATAACGCCCGCGCGGCGACCTACTTCTAAGCCGACCTTGAAGGCGCGCCATCTACCGCAGGAAGCCGCCAGCTTCCGACGTCGTCATGTATCGCCACCTATCGGAGTGGCGCGCAAACACTAGAGCCAACAGCGCGCGCGGGAACGAATCTTGCGCCACCCGCGTTGGCGCCACGGATGAAACAGCTACACTCGGGCAAAACGTTACCGGCCTTTACAATAAATTAATTAAATGACCGCGAAAGCAAGCGATATGGGTCACGAAGTCAAAGGTAGGCATGAACAGCTATCGTTGGCTCGTGTAAACAAATAGCACTCACCATCACGAGACATGCCGACTGCGATGCATTTCTTGAGCCTGCAGTACTGGCATCTGTTCCTGTTGATACGCAGGATTGAGCATTGTTGATTCTTGGTGCAAGGCCGGTACTGGATCTTTTGTTGGATGCTTCTCCGGAAAAAGCCCTGCAGTTGAAAGAGAGGGATATTTTAGATCGTACACGTGCGACGAAAACAATATCATGGTCTAGATAATTTCGCGCGGGAGCAACAGAAACACACCAGTGAAAAAGTAGTCGCGAGGTGCGCAGCGTCACATCAAGCGTCCTAGCCGCGACAATGGTTGCGCGAAAGCGACACAAAAGGTCCGCAGTGGCCGTGCTCGCAGAGGCCAAGTGCGGCACCGCTTTCCGGGGCATGAGGCAAGCACCAAAACAAGGGCCGCACACAGGAAGTGACCGGACGAGCAAAGCTTTCCGCGTCCCAATAGCTCTGTTTTGTTTTTCCGTCGTCCAAGGAGAGGAGGGTTGGGTTGACCGTGACCCCAGAGAGGGGGGGGGGGGGGGGGATGGATGGCGCGGTTCGATGACCTGGAGGGCGTTCAACCCGGCCTCACGAAGAGAGGGCCAATAACTTTCCATCTCCGCCGACGGCGGCCAATAGGAGCGCACCGCGGACGGCCAATGGCGGAGCTAGAATATGTGATTTTAGGTCTCGCGGGAGCATTCACCTCCTAGAGTTGAATGAACGCGTCAAGGACACACCTGCCCGTCGCCATGGGAACGGCGAGGGTGACGCGCGGTTGTTTTGGGGAACTGGAGCAGGGGACAAGTTCTGGGGGAACGCAAAACTAGTTCACAAGAGGGACAGAGAAGGCTGCGAGGAGAGAAGAGTTCTTGTGCGCGCTTTGTTCGCTCCCAGCGCCATGGAAGCGGCTGGATCAAAGAAAACTGGAGTGACATTGATCCCCAAATCGTGGGTAGTGCACAGAAAGTGGAATAGTTGTGACGCCGCGTGTGCTCTTTTTTTTTTTGTCTTTACGCACAACGCGGCCCTCATTCAAATTAGTGACAACAAAATGCCAGCTCGCAAGAAGCAGATTAAGGTGCTTCTAAGTAGTGCACCCCGTTCGAACATACTGCGAGACAGTGTCGCAACAGAAACCGCATGCAGACCTACACCTGCACGAAGGCATGCGTACGCCAAGAGAGCGAATCAGTTGTCTGCACATCACAGTGACATGAAAACATCTGCTTCGCGTTTGCAACATCGACATTTAACCCGGAAGGCGTTCTTTTGTTCTGCGAGTAAGCGCGCAGATTGAGGTCATGTTGCGCTTACTTCTTCCAGACACAGAAAAAAAAATCTCCTTCCGTAATGATATTAAAACGTCCACCGCTTTTACAACAAAACGCTCACCTTGCATCCTTCGCAGGAGTGCACGCCGTAGTGGAAGCCACTTGCCTTGTCCCCACATACTCGGCACAACACGGTGGTCCCGTCGAATTCTGATCATGGGAGAAAGGGAAAAAACACGGACAGGGGTTCAGAGCCCAGCTCGCAGAACGATGTTTTGTGGACGCTCCCCAGCCGGCTGCTCCCCATTCCCCACGCCGGCGTTGCCAAGAGCAACCAAGATGGCGCGCGCGCGGCGCTAGCTCACTCGGTCAACGAACTCGCGGGGCGCGCGCTTTCTCCCTCTCCCGTGCCTGCACACTGGGTCAGTGAACTCCTCCGATAAACATTTTTTCGTCTCGTCGCCATGGAAACCCGCGGGTATTCGGGTCAACGACTCGCGGGGAACAAATGTCCCTAGGAGCACGCCGCTCGGAGCCGCGCGGCGAAGCTGCGGCTTCGCCGGCGACTCCGGGCCGCGGCGAACCGTCGCCGGAGCCCGTCTGCCGGCGGCTGGTCGGGCCGCGGCGGCAGGCGACAGCTTCGACGGCGGCTCGATTCGCCCGACGACGCAGCAAAATCTTACGGTTTACGGGCGGCACGCAGAGACATCATCACGTCGAGGCACACACAGCCGTCGGTTCGTAATCCTGTGCGCCAAAGATGACGACGACGAGCCCCGAAGAACACACACCTATTTTGAGATCAGCGTCCTTTCGCTCGAGCTGCTGCTGCTGGAAAGGCAACGTGGCCAGGAGCTGGAGATCCTTCTCGGTGAGAATCATGGCGAGCGACGGCCTAGCACATCCGTTCGCGAGAGCGCTCCGCCGGAGAACTGCCGCTTCCTTCCGCTCCTCCGAGTGACAGTGAAAGTAGACGGGCGGCAAACCGGTTTCGGCGCGGCCGACGACGCAGCCCGACTTGTCGGCGCGGAGAAAGCAGGCCAAATCGTACAGCTCAAGTTCACCGCTACTAGTTTTGTGCGCGAGGCTCCGCTCCTTCCCTCGCCATGTTGATTGACGTGAGCGCCGGCGAGGGCCAATAGGAGCGCGCCGCGCCGGAAGCTGATTGGCCCGGCGGAACTGCGCCCGCCCCCTTAGGAGTTCGATGACCCAGCCACTACGCCAGTGTGTCGCTAACCTCGCGTTTTATGGATCAATATTTGGTGTCAACGCTCCACGTGAAATACTTTTTTCAAGGGTGCAAACTTCCCGCTGCCACAAAAGCGGCTCGGTCACTGACATGGCAGCCATTGCCGTGGACGGACTTGTCTCCGCCCAGGGGCCTGAGCCCTGGGTTCCCTCAGAGCCGCGTTTTTTTGCCTTTGTTTGTTTGTTTGCCGGGTTGTTATCCTCTCCACTCGCCCTCTCCCTCCCTTCGTTTTCTCCGGTTGACGCGGCGCCTCAGGTCAGGCACCCGGAGCTCCGTGTTTTTCCTCGATTCGCGGCTGCATAGCAGGAAGAAGCATTGGCTTTCCGAGCTGCCCTTTCTTGGTGAGCGCGGCGCGGTTGAACCCCGCGTGACGCTTCTTAGGCCTAGGGCGCGTTCCGCGACGCACCTGTTTCTGTGGCGGCGCTCTGGCGGTATCGTAGTCGCGCTTTCGGCGGCGGCTCGCCGGCGTTCCGCGCGCGTCATTTGACCGCGCTGAATGCAGCCCATCGCCGCCGCTCCCAACCCTTTATTATTCAGCACGTCGGCGCTCGCTTTTCTTACTCGTTGCTCTCGCATATCGAAATGTTTCTGTGTTTGGCGTTTTTTTTCGAGTTTCGCCTTAATTTTTTAAAATGCATTTGGAGTGTAGCGGTCCAAGCGCAGCTGCTAGATAAATGAGACTCAGAATTTTTTTTTGTACACTTCGGTAGCCTGGCTTCGGACTCCACCTCGAAGCATAATACTAACGGACGCAATATCTTCTTTTTTTTTGTCGTCGCGGGTATTAACCCACAAGTGATCAGAGTTTGAGCCACTCAGCTAAGTGTAGCTGCCATATATTTAAATATACGTTTGCCTTCACACCCCTTCCTTTTTTTTCCTGATCTAAACAGTCCGGCATGTTTGTTTTTCCGAAAGGCTGCAAGTCCGATTGCGTTCTCATGTGTTCATTCACCGGCGGTCGAGCGCAGCGGAGACCCCTTATCGGTTACTAACACAGCTTCCCGGGTGATAGCGCAGCTGCTTCGTGGCATTTGTCTTTCCTTTCTTGGACGCATATTTTTTCCTCGCCTTATTTGCCACCTGAGTGCCTCCGGTGCCTGGTTTTGTTTTCCGGCGGAAGAGAGCGCGCGCGCAATCTCCGGTACCCAGCAGGAAAATGCGCGCCCCGTGCGTTGCGCAAGCACGCGGGGCGCGCCGAGAGCGCGGACTTGGCGCCGGTGTCCAGGAGGGGGTCAGACAAAGGCGCGCTTTTCGCGGAAGGCGGCCGCATTTTTGCGGGTCCTTTGTGTACCGCCTCCGCGGAGCTTTGTGCGCGGGCCGCCACACCCCTCCGGCTTCCCAGAACTCGGGCTATGGCCCAGTTCCCCTCCTGCGGGGCTGACCCGCGGGGAGAGCCCGTTCAAGGCCGCAGGTCGATGCACTGCCATCGGCTGACCTTGGACGCCGCTCGCCTGCCTCGCTCCGCTGGAAAGCCTTGAAACTCGGTCAGAGAGCCCGGTGTTGTGTGCGCACCCGCGCGCCCCCGTGTGCGAACGGAATGCGGCCCTGGCTGACTGGGAAACCCTGGCACTTTCCTTGGGACAGTCCGTTCGCGCACTTCTGACGCGCGGTTGCAGGCAGCGCGTTCTTGCTTCGAAGGCGCTCGATGAGCGCACCCTGCAACTCCTGATGTAGCGTACGTCACCGTGTTCCGCGGCGTAGCGTGGCTAACTCCTGGTAGCGGCGTATCGTGTAGACGGGGTTCCTGCAGCTTTTTACACTTCAAGTGTTTCATGACAGCAGATATCTCCTGCATTTCACGGTCGTAGATAATCCTTCCTGGGACTCTAGTCTTAAGAAACAGCGCAGACATATTTGGGGAAATTAAGGTTGCACTAGGCAGACTTGTCTTATTCGCTTAAAGGTCTTTTAGCATTTTTTTTTTGCGTAGGTATCGCTCACGCACTGCGCATTAATGCCCGCCCACCCGGTAACACGCGACGCAAGACTTTTCTGGCAGGAAAAGAATAAAGGTCACATGTGCGGCAGAACCGTTCCATTAACACTGAGACAGACATATGCATTATTAGGATCTTTAAACTACAGGGGGCCCAATCCTACAACCGTCAAAGATTGCGCTTCTTCGCTTTCCATTTTTCTCCGAGTTCTTTAATCTAGGGAAAGTTGATCAAGTCCCTAATCACCGTAACGCATTTAAACCGCCCAACTGTGGGAAGCGGATTCGTTGCCGCCCCTGAGTGTGGGCGATTCATGAAGGCCATCTTGTAGCGGGGTTATCTGGGCTGTTCAAAGGGCACTCAACTTTGCCTATGCGGTGCAAATAGCCTACGAATGCGTCTGGCCACGTTCTAGGCCCGGACCGACGACCCAAGTCGGTACACTATCTGTAGCCGCCAGCGATACGGCCCAGGACCCGCGGTCTGCCCTCGAATCTGCGGAGGGAGGGCGGTGGTGGCGGCGGAGCACGTGCCGACGACCTTGCGGAAGCGGGCGCCCTGCGCGGTGACCGAGCAGCTCGGTTCGTCGTCCTGAGGAAAGTGAACCCGTCACTGGGACAACGCTCGCGCTTCCGGCCGTTGACCGGCCCTCTCCCTCCGCCCCCCCCCCCCCCCCCCCCCCCCCTCCGGGCGCCTTTTGTCAGGGGCCGAAGATAATCGCAGGTCGAGGAACTCGATCCCGCCAGCCGCAGGAGGAGAAAGTGCGCGTCGGCGCACTTTGCGCCCCCTCGACACATGGTTCCGACCCAGGGCCCGCTTTCCACCGCTGGTTCATAGCGATGATGCACGCCGCACTTGTATGCGCGTCGTTAGCGGATGAAAATGACGAGACCCCACGTTACGGTGGGCCTGACAAACTTCCCTGAGAGCAAGGGAACCCGCGCACAAACCTCAGTGCGTTGTAGATGCTAGCTAACTCTTTTCAGCGCCCCGATCCGTCTTTTCTCCCGTCATCGAAACCTGAAATCACTGCACTGTCTGAGTGCCACTAATGAGTGCGTGCAGTCTTCAGACAGCTTAATCGAATGAAACGCTACAAGAAGCTTGGGCGCTAACAAAAGAGGTGGACCAAGCTTCCCGGCAGTGTGGATCCACGTCATTTAATCAACACCGGCGGGCTTTTCTTTGGTCTGTGACATCACCTCTCACGCCCCGATCACTATCGAACAGCATGGAACTACCCTTGTGCGTCACGCGGTCAGAAAACAGAAGTGCACCCAGCTCTCCGCCCATAGCGGACAGGCAGGGTCGCTTTTGTCCGCGAAAGCCAAGTGGGTGCGCCCCCAACCCTCCTCCTTCCGGGATGTGGGCTTCTTCCTGGGCTTCTTCGTTGGTCGATGACTTCCCGGCGCGGGGTCCGAGCCCGGCGCCGCTCGGACTTCCTCCCGCGGTGCCCGCCCAGACATCTGCGCGCCTCAACCTGCCTCGGCACCTAGTGGAGGATAGCGGCGCTTCCTCCGTTCGCCTTTTGCGCCGGGTTGTTTCGCCCCTTCTCTGACGCCGGCCGCTGCTCTCCGCTCCGGAGTAGCTGCCGTTGTTTGGCCGAGCGTCGAGTGGTTCAGTGACCTCAACGCGCCTGCCAGCATGCTATCTGCACTCGAGCGAGATAGGCGCCTGCCCCCCTTATTTAGACCCGAGGTCGACCGGCTGCTACAGAGGCACCAACTTTCACTGAGAAGGGTTTCTCTGGAGACAAGAGCACCGCAAATGGGAAAGAACAATCGTAAAAATTAAACACTCGTGCACGAGTGCGGTTCACGGGGTGAATGGTCTGTCATGCGTTTTTCGTACTCTGACCTCCTGTGCCGTGCGTAACGATGCCGTACCTGCTGTTCACGCGCAGCCCTTTTCACTTATTCCGTTAATGGAACAGTGAGTGGCTGTCGGTCTAAAGACACAACAGTTATTTTCTTGAAGCTACGCTAGCCATTATCGCAAGAGTCCATAAGTCCCCGACATCGATGGGAGAAGTTTCTACAAGCAGCCACGCACTGGGAAGAAAAAGTCGTACGCGATTCTCAGATCCCATACTTCACACTGAACTTCGCCTGCACCGAAAAAAAGCCGACGCTGTGTAACCATCATACTCATATTAAAGGCAAGCTGTCGAGCAAAGTAAATGCCTTCTGAGGGAAATTCCTCGTTAAATAAGCCAGCCGCTAATACTTTCGAAAAACGGAAGACACTCAAGGGCAGCATATGGCAACAAGTGTGGATTGTGGAGTGACTACATTCCACCTACACAATTTGTAATTTTTTATACCCCACTTTTCCGTCGCCAGACGAAAGCATCGGGACGTCGATCAGTAATTAAAGCGGCTGCGTGACGGTCGCGGCGTGCGTCGTGTTTGCTTTATGAGGGCCTGCTCGGTCACTAAACGGTCACTGGACCTTCATTCGGGCCATTATGAACAATCGGCTGTAGGTCGATGACAGAGCTGCCGCATCCCTTCGCCCTATCGACCCTATTGACTGAGCGGCCAGTTGATTAGCTGCTGGCGCCTGCTTTTTATTACTTTTTTACGTTTTTCGCGCACTGCTCTCGCTGCTGCTATCCCTGTTTGTTTGGGGACAGGAATAACGACCGCTATCGCAGGGATCGACGACACCTGCTTCCCGAGCACTCGAAGTGTGGGCGTTGCACGCGGCCGAGAAAACAGCGCTACGCGCACTACAAACGAGCCAACACCGCGAGGCACTTCAAGGGCACTCACAGGGAGGCCTACACGGACAAAGGGTGCAACGGCCCCCCAGTCACGTACCCAGAAGCCTCGGTTTTAAAGCGGAGCAGCCTCTCCGCATACGAGCGAGGTTTTTTTTTTTTTTGAAAGATTATCGCGAGGAATAGGTGGTTGCGTAACACGCTAAGCGAGACAGATTTCGCACTGAGGACACATTTTTGCGTGTAAACCTTGCGCGCGGTATACCTCTGGGGAGTCCTTAGCACGCGTGAAAGCCTTATGCAACCGGCACTTTTCTGGAAAACAGCGAAATAAGTAATCGGCCGACTATTCGGCTTCGAGACTTCCCAAACACGCATGTTTTGCATCGCCGAGACGGCAACAGCGCGGAAGCAGCCGCGGCCGGACAGCTTCTGGGGGCCCTACAGGAAGAGCGCGCCGGGTTGCGGCCTCTTCCGTCCACGGCTGCTGCTCCAATTAGGCGGACCTCGAGCGAGAGCGCTTCCCAATTGAGCGCCGCGCGATCGATAAGCGGCTCGGGTCGCTGACCGCGGCCGTGAAAGTTGCGCGCGCCGAGGAGCGCGGGCCCCGGGTTCAACGGAACCCGGGGCGGCGCGCGGTCCTTAACCTTGCTCTTGGAAGGCCCCCTCGCGGCGCGGGGGAGGGCAGCGGCGTGTTTTGGCAGCGGGCAATGCTCCCGCGCCGGGAGCGGTGGGCTCGGCCGGTCGATCGGCCTGTTTGGTCCGCGCGGGGGCAACGGTCTCCGGAAGCGGACCGCCGCCGCCGCTGTGCGCGCGCTTCGCCTGGCCTGCTGCTGTTGCGCGACAAATGGCCGACGCCTCCACCACCGAGCCAGCCCGACTTTCGCCGAACCACATCTTCGCAACGAGCGTGGGGACATTATGGCGCGGTGTCGCAAAACTCACGGACCTGACGCGTTCCGGGACCTGGTTCTTCGAGAACAGGAGGCCCTGTAAATGAGCTGTGTAAAGCGCACCTCCGCGGAAGTAGGACGCAATTGAGGCTCATTCGGGCGCTCTGACGACATGCTCGCTATTTTCCATGGCTGTCTGGTCGCATATCTGCACCAGTGCTGTATAACAAATTTATACAGAAATATCGTTTCATCGGTATCTCAAAGGAACTGTCGCGTATTCAGAAAATACACCCGTGGTTATTAAGCTATCAGCCGAAAGATGCTACAATGAAGCAGCTGCTTGCCGCGATACTTTGTGGGCTGGGTTATTAGACACAAAGATCTAGAATTCTCCTCCGTGGCTTCTCAAGCGTCGTCTTGTAGACCTGCAAAAGGCTGCACACCACTGTTCATTGGCTGAACGCTGCCAATTTCAGCGCTTAACTGAGGTTTACACTAAGCGCAACCTTTGACGGTCCGCAAACAGGAATCTGTGCTAGTTTTGGTCCGTTCGTACCAACCACATTAATAACGATCGTGAGTAATGCGGCAAGTCAGACTTTCTTTGGCAAGCAATTAAAGCCATCACTGAATGAAAAATTTGCATCAGGTGCTCCCCAGTGAGAACACAGCTCTTTGCGCCGATGTGTTTGTTACCTCGGCTTTATGTCGTCAATTTTGCGAACACTCACTGCAGCGACACGTAAGTCACCCCTCCTCGGCGCCCCTCCCCCATCGAGGAGTCATCAGAACACTGTCCCATGTAACGTGAATAAATAACATCTTCAGCAGTTTAACAACGAATTACTATTTTGTTGAAGTCGTGGTGGCTCTACATGTTATTCATGAAGAGCAAAAAGGTTTGCTACCAGCAAGTGAACGGTTGCAAGCATACTCGTATGGACTGAACAACTTACAGATACGCCTTTGTTAAGCGGTAGTGAACATGATTTATGCTGTGCTTTCGAGGGAGCGACGCATCGGAAAATTACAGCTCGTTACAGCCGTTAATTTCTCTTTTCGCCCTTTCCTAAAGGGCAGCGATGACGAATGCATTCCTCGACGACTTGAGCAGCAGTTTCAATCAAAACAAGAAGGAATAAAAAGAGCAGTCGAAGTGGCACCCGTGTTGAGCAATATCCACTAAGGAGTAAGCGCTTCTTTTACTATTCCACTGCACTCTCTCGTGACGTAAGCAGAAAGGTCGACGAGGCGCCTGTACGACGCCTGTTGTTATCCGCGCGGGCGATGCGAGCCCCATCAGGCCACGCGTAACGAGTGGGAGCGGTGGAACGAAAAAGAAAGAACCCGGGCGGAATTTGAAACTGAGGGTGTCGAGTTTGCCCAAACAAAAAGAGATGACAAAAAGGAAGCAGCAACAGACAGCACAGCTGTTATCGCTGAGGCATGCGGCACCAAGTGTGCTTGCATTGTGGAGACTTTCTTTACATTTTTTCTCCTTCGTCGTTATTATGTTTTCAGTGGCGCAGCAGTTTCTGAGCTCGCTAGGCCTCGCGCAGCAAAGTGCGCGCCGCTCGCCTCCTTTCCGGTGTGCCGCGCCGCCACCGCAGTGACACGTTTCGCGAGCCATCTTTCTTTCCGGGCGTCCCTTCTGGGCCGGAGGAAACCGCGTCTCCCGGGGCAGCAGCAGCGTGTTTCCACTCACAAGGAAGCAGGAAGAACGGAAGGGCGTCAGGGGCTGGCGGGGAAAACGCAACCGCGACGCGGCGGCGGCGCGCACTTTCACATCGCCGGCGTCCGGCGCGAGGGCGCGCGCGCGTACACACACACGCCCGCCCCGCGGCGGGCGAGCCGCCGCCATGACCTTGCGTGCCCGGTGTCATCGAACCGAGCCTTTCCGAAATAGCGCCCCGTCGCGGGCCGGCCATTCGTTCCGTCACCGGGATTTCTCCGAACGAGGCTATGACAGCGCTAAAAAGGCCACGACCCGGCGGCTATTTTCGACGCCCCGAGGGCGCGCGAAGCAGCGCCGACGCCCGCCTCCTCCCGTTTTTTCCATATTCTCGCCTCCGGGGCGTCGACACGGCGCGTGGAGAAATTACGGGCCTCAGTGGGTTCGAATCTCTTTCCGAACGGTCGCCGTTGCCGCTGCGCTCGCATGAGGTGTAGCCTGAACCGAGAGGGTTACGCCAGAAGGAAGGAAGGAAGTAGCCAGCGAATTCGTGGGGTCACTGAGTACGTCTTGACTTTCACCTTCGCGCCGCTTAGCGAGCGCTTGAAAAAAGTAGTCGCTGCAGAGTGTCCTTTCCGCTCGCAGTATGAAAACAAAAGCGGCACGCTTCAGCCATGCGAAAACTGGCCTCCGTGGAGCCTTCATCAGGCCAGGCATCGCACATGCACTGTCAGAGGTTCGGCGAAGAAAGAAACTTGCTATCAACGGGCCTCTCTTTCTACAGCTGGTCAGTCTAATGCCAATATAAAGAGATGGCTCAATAGTTATACAAGCTAGACCAGGGCCTAAAACTGCTCCAAATTTCATGTTTGTCAAGAGGAAGGACTCTGTAGGCTCGCTATTTCAGAAGAATATTGGGACATGTTGTGAACCTGTGGCTGATGCTGTGGTGCAGTTTATCTAATCATGCTAGCAAACAAATTCAATTAGTTTTTCGGACACAATCCGATCTTTTCGCGTTTTTCTGACGCTTTCTCGTCAGCCATCATTAATTTGCAGCAGCAGTATACAGGCTTTGTACAACTGCGGTCCCCCGTATCTCTTTCTCTGATATGATATGCTTTTGTATTGTTGTTTTTCCTGAGCAAACCAACACGTTGCATCAAATGAACTGAACCGCACGCAGCCGCAGAAATGCCAAGAAGGATAAAACGAGAGATGAACAGCTGAAACCACAGGCTGGATCCGCAGCAAATCCGCATTTGCTGTCTGCCATCTCGCGGACCAAGCTGGAGCAAAGGAGGGAGACAGGGGACCAAAGCACCGTTGGGAGGCTCCGCGTATGCCCTGCCTTCCTCGTTACCGGAAACCCCCCATACGGGCCGGACAGCATACCCTGTGCAGTGACCCTGTGTGCACTTCGGCGCAAACCACCAGCTCGGCCCCTCGGAACAGGCGCGGCCTCCGAGCAAACAGGTTGTTTCTCACGAGGCCAGTGGCTGTCGGCCCCATCCTGGGCGCAGCGGCGGCCACAAAACAGGGAGAGGGAAAGGCAAAAAAAAGAAAAGCACTACGCTGCCTTTCTGAGGTTTCCAGGGCATCGAACTGGGCTTCTGGGGAACCCGAAATCCTCCTTTTCTCCAAGTTTCTCTCCAGCCAGGCGAGGGACCACAACGATAAAAAAAGTGAGAAATGAGGCAGCGAAGGCGAAAGCGTCCCTTTTCTGGGGAAAAAAAGAGGGGGCGCTTTTCTTCACTGGCGGCGCACCCAGGACGCGGCAGAAGCGATGCCTTCCAAGCAGTGCCCTCCTCCCCTCGCTCCGTTTTCTGTGTGCTCGGGGGTCGAGCGTGGCTGCGGTCCCCACTCTTGTTTGCCTTCCCTCGGAGAAAGTCAAGGAGGCGGCGGGGTGAACGAACGCCGACCTTGGCCCCCAAGACGACAGTCTTGGCCGGTTGGCAGTGTGCCAGCGGTCCCGCCGTGGTGCCGCCAATGGCCGGCAGAGGCGCGCGCTCAAGTTTCTTTTTAACGGTAGCCCCAAAAAACGCGCTGCTTTTGTATATATGTTGACAAAGTGTTCCGCCTGCCCAAGGTGGCTTCCTGCCACCCCTGGCTTCTGGCGCGCAAACTGCGTCGCTGCTGTTTGAGAGACGCAGCGAACAAAAGGACGACGGGTTCAGCATGGCTGCTGCGCCGTCCTTTGTAGTCGAAGGGAGACTCCGTTTGGCCTGGCGAGCTGCACTCGGACGCTTCATTTGTCTCCAGAAGAAATGTTTTACTTTGCACAGATGCAAACGAGGCAACAAATGACTTCCGAAATTCTGTAAATCAGCTTCACGGCAAGGATGTTTCACAACCATAAGTTCTGGTTCACGGACTGCATTCTCGCAGCATTCTTTTTTGAAAAAGAATGTGGGAGACGCCCCTTGGTCTGTACGAGAGGAAGGTTGTCGAAAGGACACTACAGAATCACTGAAAACGCCTTCTAGTGAATACAAACTTGCGACTGAATCTAGGGCACAATGGTGCCATCCCCTCACCGGCACTATTCTCTAGCTTATCCACAATAGATGAAAAAAAAAAAATGTAAGGCGACTGGCGCCTTTCACTCTTCCCATTTGTGTTGAGAACACAGGTACACGAGGAGCAAATCGAGACAGGTACTGATGAGCGGAAGCCACCACTGTACCGTTTCGACAGCTACCCTCTACAAGCGATTAGCAAGTTGATGGAAACCGTCCGGAGTTGAGGTTTACACAAATTAAGAGGCATCCCCCACCCACGTTTACGAAAAAGAATACAATTGAAGGCGACTGACGCACTTCCCCTCGCGCTAAGCCCTTTTGTGGGCAGAGCAAAAAGTCGCAACGCAGTCCGCGAACGAGCCTATGTTTGTCAGTTTTGCAAGTTGTCAATTGTTGCCTAAGCAGAGTACCACACAAAAAAGAAAACAAGCTCGTGCTCGGCTCAGTGCCATTGCACCCGACTATACGTGTCGTCAGCATAGCCAATCAATAATACTACCACTGCCGCGTCAAGCCTGGCCATTGACCAGGAGGGGCATTAAAATCTTTTTTTCTCTGGCTAACGCAAATGAAGTTATACGAATTCCAGAGAGTGCAAGGACGTCTGAACGGCACCGAAACGGACGCTGAAAAACAGGATCCCGCAAGGTTACCAACTTCGCCTTCAACGCTTTAACGTGGCGCGCAAAGGCTCTCTTAAAAGCCTCGGCCGACCTCGGCCTTGCGTCTCGTGGCCAAGCAGGCGACGAAACTGATACTACACGTTCATATCTCCGCGACCTTTCACGTAGGCTGCGGGGTCACAATATGGGGCGCGTTGGCCCGTGAAGCAAGAACAAGAAATCGGCGAAATGAAAGCGTCAGTACTTTACGGAGTACACTACATGAAAGAAGCGGATTTGTTTCTTCCCCGAAAGACCTCATCGGTGGCACGTTTCCGTCGCGATGCGTTTGCGGAAGGCGAGACACACCTCCTATGGATGCTGAGCTTCCCTCGTCGCGTGCGCGCATACACCCTTAGCGGTGTAATCTGCAGAGGAAAGCCTGCTCGTCGCAGTTCCTCAGGGGTGAAAGCAAAAACCAGGAGGGGCGAGGGAAGATCGGTCTGCGCATGTCGTCGCATGGCACACACGAGGTTGGAGAGCCTGCCAGAATTTGCCCCGTTCGCCGCCCCAGACGGTAGCGTCTCGCGGGAAGTAACATTTTTTTTGTGAGAGGACAGCTTTCTGGCCTGCTGCCGCGCAACCGGAGAACGGTCCGCAAGCCCGCTGTCTGCCCGCCGGCACGTGCGCGACAGGCAGGAAGTGAAAGGGGAGACCAAAGGGTTCGGATCGGAAGTGCTTCCCGGAACGCGGCAGCCATGTGCCCCCTCAAAACGACGGCCAGTGACCTGCGGAGCGATGGCCAGTAGCGTGACCGAGGAAAGTGCGTCTCTTTTGGAACCGGTTCGTTGGCACCGCGTAAGCCTCTGACCCAAATCGGGTTCCGGTCAGCCGCGGCTTGGCACCGCCCCGGGCAGGAGGCACTGGCCCCTCGCGGAACACTGTCGATTTCGCCAGGGTCAGCAACCCACGGACGCTGCTCGACGAGAACCGAGTGACCTCCCGGGCGCCTATTACGTAACGGGGATTGCCTCGGCAGCGCGCATGACCGACACCAACTCTCGCCAGCAGCGTTCCGGACACAAGTGCATCCCGCACGACCAACAACGTTTAGTTAACCGATGGAGCATGGCACTGCGGACGTTCCAAACAAACTGAACCTGCGAGCGGGTATCCCGCATCAACGGCGCGCTTGCCTTTGCTGCGACGCCGCCGCTCTGCCCCACGGTACGACGCGTTCGCGACGTCGTCCGATGCATCGCGCAACTTTTACGTCACGCAATGCAGTCGCGCTGCAACCGCCTGCTGCAGCCCCGTGGCACGGTTGCGCAACTGCGCTGGATTTCGGATCGTCCGGAGCATCGACCGACAGCCAACCGGTTTGGCCTCACTGACCCCTTTCCGCTTCCTCAAACTTTCTCTCTACCATGACGTCGCGTGACCTAATCAGTGGTTTCCTGCTGGAAAAGCTTGAGAGGTGCTCGAAAATGCGGCATGTTGTCAAGTGACAACCTCAAAGCTGCTGGAATGTAGTGATGAGTAGCGATGTCAAGCTGCACGCTCGCGAGCTTCGGGTTGCGGACATCGACAAAGGGGAAAACGGCACACGAAGTCAGACGCAGTTGCGAACGAGGCGGAGCAAAATGTAGATTCCGCAAATATACATTCACCTTTTTTTAGAAACAGAGAATAAAATGTAGTGACTGGCTATGCTCCGGGAACCGGATTTCAGAATTCAAGACCGGACTTTTAACTGGTCGTCATACATAAAGAAAGGAAATATTTCGTGCAGTGCAAAACCATACTTCACAACTAGGTGTGAACGACCGATCCATTAAATGAGTGTTCACTGTTCAATTAGGGGCACTGAGTCGATCTCCAAAAATGGGATCTTTTTCGTCTTTGCCGTAAGGTGCAGAAAACCGAACTGAGGACTGCAGGCGGTCAACAGCCAGCATTCCCGTGCGCGCACCGGCTTCCTGGCGGCAGAGCGCGCGGTGGCGTGCGGCGGAATGGGTTTCTCATAGCGAGGACTGGTTGCCGGGAGGGGGCCATTGGACTGCCGAGTGAGGAGCGAAAGTGCGTGCCGCGCAGGGAGCGTCGTCCGGCCGGTGGTTGACCCGGCGGAAGGGGGCCCCTTCCGAGGCGACGCCGCCAGGCCTGACCCAGTTCGCCGGGGTCAATGCCTCGCGCGCGCTGACCGCCGCTCGACGACCTCGGCCGGCGGCGGCGCCCCCGTCTTCGTGGCCGCCGGAACCCGCCCGGCTGCTGCTGCTGCTGCCGCTGCGCCCGCATCGCCACACGCGGCTGGCTCGGGGGCGGCTATTGATAGATTTT
This sequence comes from Amblyomma mixtum, assembly GCF_055824585.1. Taxonomy (NCBI): domain Eukaryota; kingdom Metazoa; phylum Arthropoda; class Arachnida; order Ixodida; family Ixodidae; genus Amblyomma; species Amblyomma mixtum. The sequence continues at coordinate 51,581,325 of NC_143014.1, forward strand.
ATGCCAAATTAGATGGGGAATACGGACGGGGCCGGAGTGCGTTCGGTACGCCCCCTTTCCCCCCTCACGAGGAGCAGCTTCCTTACCGAGATACTTCGCAGGAGAAGTATGAAACGAATGTACGCTGTAAGCAGCCAGTGGTGGCGCCAAATATTGGAGGTGAATGAAATAGACTCAACAAGGAAACTTTAGTAGCTGATAACACAAGCGTAATGAGACACTCTATAGGCCCATGATCTGTCTCGCAGTTTTCAGTCTTTCTGTAGATGCGATGCTTGCTATATATGATTGATTGCAATGTGCTGGTCTGTTAAAGGCGTGACTAGAGTGAGGCACGCAGATTCGAAGCTAGGGAGTGGTGTTCTAAATTTGACGATTACTTCTTTTATTCTGGATAATCCCATGAAATACGAGAGGAGTAGAAAAGACTGAGGACAGCCCACTGAGAGATGAAAAACAAAACGAAAAACAAAACAACTGCGTGACATAAAGGGCGCAGCGCGTATTAAAGAGGGAACGAGAATTTACAGTATCTGGCTGGCTGGAACTAACATGAAGAAAAGGGCTTTAATAGGACATGTAACGCGCAGAATAAATAAATTGTGACCTATTCGAGAGGCAGAGCGGGAATTAAGTGAAGTTATAAGCTGTCGAGGACGGCAAAATATCCGATGGAATGAAGACGTTAGGAAATATTCATTGTAGGTTGGCTTGGTCGTTCCGAGCTTTATGGCGTATAAAGCGGCTGCGACGATTATGAGCCAAGAATAGAACCGGCTACTGCTAAACCAACACAGGGTTAATTAGAGGTCACCAAGAGATATCTTGTCATGCAATTTAGTTAACCCTGTTCACTGTGATGACGCAACATTTCCGGCGCTCCAGGTCGAGGTCCCGTTTAGCAGGCCGCCCAGGTAAGCAAATAAAAAAAAGTGACGGTCGATTTGCGTAGTAACGCCAAATTCGAATTAGGTACGCTAGCGCTGTGTGGCCATTGTTTTGCATTCTTTGTCGTCCACTTTCCGCCAAGGTCACGTGACCTTGTGACGTCATCACAAGTGACACAAAGCGGGCTTCAGACGAACAAGCACGCAACGGCTAAATGCGAGACACTATAAGTGAAACGCCTGCAGAAAACTTGCCAGCTCGCTTGTGTTGTGCCCGTGTTCTACTTCAGAATCACTTAACTACTAATGTGTATAACAAGTGCCTACGAAGCCTAACAATATCTACTATACTTATCTACATAAGAAGGCCACATTTTTAAGTATTCTTCTGAACACAGCCTGTTGAATTCATCAAAACCCGTGTATGAGCGCGCTTTTCAAAATTTTGCTGCCAACTCGTATTCCTGAGAGTGTGGGTGCGTTTGCTGCTATTTGTTCCTAGCAGCAAAGGGAGCACAAGCGGCACGCTGAACACATTACTAGCATAGTGCAACACAGCGTAATTCGCACAAGCAAGTTGTGATATCAGACGTAATTCGTTCGAGCTGCTCCTGAAACAAATCAAATACCAGCGAAGGCGTCCCAGTAAAATGGCGCCAGAGTCTACATGGTGATTCCGATTGAGGCGACATTAAACGCTTAGTAGGCTTTTCTTTTAATGTCACTTGCTGTGCTTGTTCACACGCGAAAGTGCGACGGGTTCAAATATGTAAGAAGGGAAAAAAAAAAAGAATGGAAAGACAAACAGTTCGTTGCGCGTCACAACGCTGACTTTCTTCATAAGTGAGCGCCGAGGCAATACTCTGCGGTTATGGAATACATTAACTCCAAGGTGCCGTTTAGCTGCGCCGCGCTGGATTTGGCAATGACGCACACTGTTAGGGGACCCATTTATCTTTCTCTCGCACCGTGGTCATAACAAGGAACCTTCCGAAGAAAGCGGAAAAGGTCACCCGCAGTTGGAATTCTCGGCGCCGACATTTAGGCGCGGCGTCCTAGCTGCCAACGATCCCACCATGTGAAATGATAGAAATGCGCGTCATGTGACAGTGTTGCAGCACCACAACATTTTCAAACTAATGTAATGCGTGCGGCTCCGCGTGCGCGGGCTGGCGCACACAGCGTACATTGACAGCATTCGAATCTCCGCTGTGATATGCCGTAGACGCGCAGGTCTTGCCAGCAACCACTCTTCAGGGGAGCGGGGGAGGGGTTATAGGGCTTCGCAACGGGCAACTTGCGCATTCCTCCTCGCGACAATGTTGCCTAGCTGAGTGTCTGACGGAGGACCATTTTGTCACGTTGAAGCACTGTAACCAATACTTGATAACCGTAACAGACCAAAGTCGCAGGAAACAGCCCACGCTTAGGGTTCTGTAGTTGTCCATACTAACGTATAATCTTTGGCTATGACGGCCTGTATAGCCTCAAGACTGTGTCGTAATGACTATATCTGGCAGAGGTTTTCACCAGTTCGATTGTCTAGCTGATTATGGATTCGTTTTGCGTCGACAGTCATGCAGGCAATCGAACTGGCGGCAATCTAAACCAGGTTTAGCCATTACGACATAGGCTTGTAATTATTTCTTAATTTATACTGTTAAGCCTCTCTCATGGGTCGCTACAAGGAGGCAGTACAATATATCACTACCAAACATGACACTTCTAGCATCAGATTAAATGCCAGCGGTACTAAATGTCAATCGAGCATTCCAAATCTTGAAAATCTGCGGTGATTCTGTCTGTTAGCGTCACCAGTCAAAGCATTCCAGATTTCTTTACGTCGGGGAAAAAAAAAAAAAGGAGTATCGAAAGACGTCACTACTTGTGTCTATAAGGCTTTGTTACTCCACTGAGATTAATTCTTGCGCACCGTTTTTCAGGGAACTGAACATATCTATCCGGTTTTATGTTTACTTACCTTTGGAGTGTTTAAAAAAAATATACTGCTCTGGTTTTTGTTCCGGCGTTTCCAATATTTAAAGCTCATACGAACGTAGCAGTGCCAGTCCATGCACCGAGTCCGTCTTTGGTACCTTGGACGAATAAAACGAGCAGGCGTTCTTCAAACTCTCTCTCATTTGTCTTTCGGAACTTTCTGGTGAGGACTCCAAACAATGAACGCTAGTATACTGAATGCCTCACAGGAAATTAATTTGCCATCTTTTGTTGCATGCTCAGACTATTTCCTCTAGAGGCAAGCTAGATAGACCGCAAGCTCTGAATATGCTTCACTGTTAACAAGACTTGCGCACGAAATCTGGAACGTCAACTGGTTCCCTTGACTTTGATCAGTGTGTTACAAGACATATGTAACGTCACAGCTTATCGCCGTCACTATTTCGCGCTGACAGGCACGGCAAGAAGTCTGGCTTTCTGTATTTTCTAAACACAGCAGGCCTCCTACCACTCGCAGCTTAAAGAATAGGGCTCGCTTCACGTTATTTCTCTCTTCGTGCATTTGAGCATAGTGAGGACGCCGGGCGCACGCCACGTACGCCGCCAAGAAAGGCAGCAGGAAAGGAAAGAAAGAAGAAAATGGACGACAGCCGACAGCAGCGACCGATTGCTGGGGATTAGTAAAGAAAAAACCGCGGGCGTCTGGCGAAGGCCCTTGAGAGTGACAGCGGAGACGGACAATGGCGGAAACCATGTCCGCGGCTAGGAAAACCGATGTTGACGCGCAAAGCCTGTTCTAATGCGCAGTGCTGCTGTCTCGCCGACTCATCGCGTCTTCGCCGCCGAGGCCGGCCTGCCTTCGGCAACGCGAGACGCGCGCTCGGCAAACAAGTGTCGCCTAGCTGCGAGCATCCGCGCTCGCTCGAGCCCCCCGGACGGACGTTGTTCAGTGAACCCTCCCGGCTTTTGGTACCAAAGGAGGCCGTCGCTTCAGTGCGCGTGCGCTGCTCGGCAGCAGATGGCGACTCTGCACTGCGCCATCTACAGATCAGCAGCGGTCACAATAACAATATTCTATCGCGCTTGCGTGTAACGTTACCGTGATTTTTGTTTAGCCTACATCGACGCGTGCATCACACGCTTTGTGCGGCGGACCGTTTCCAGCCGACGGTTGCGCCCGGTAACATGGTGCGCCACACTCAATTCTTCCTGGCATGACAGCGTTTGGTGAGTGAGGTATGACGTCAGGGCTTCGTCACCATGATGGCAGCACCCGGAAGGGCCCGGTCAAAATGCCTCACGCACGAGCGGGCGTCTGCTGACCCAGCGGGCACCAAGAACAAATGGGGCGGGACCTTCCCACTGGTTTCCCGCTCGCAGCTAACCCCCGCCCCTCATCGGTGCAGCCGCAGCACGTGACGTCTGGGCTCGCGGCGGCGCATTGTTTGCATGCGGGGTCGTTGGCCGGGCCACGCGACGCCCAAGGTTTTCACTTTCGCGGTCGAGTCTTCTTCCGGTCTGCGCGACCTTCCGCCAGATTCTTGGCTTCCACAACACGCGGTCCCTCTCCCCCGATAGCGATCAACCCGGAAGCGCGCTGCCACGACCGCCAGCTGGCCCCGCGGGGGCGCCGCGGCGGCAACTTTCACCGGACCCCGGCGCGTGCACCGCGCGTGCGGAAGTGGGAGTCCCCGCTCCGGGCTCTTCCCCGCGTTCAAAGACCCGGCTGCTGCAGCACAAAACCGCGCAGGCCGCTGATTATTTCCGCCTTGGTCCTAACGGGAGCCCGCGGACGGCAGCTGGCGGGGACCCCAGGAATGCCGTTACGGCCGCTTTCGCCGCTCGTCTCGATGATCGGAGGAGCGCCTTTTGTTGGCTGCCACGCGCCGGCAGCTGTTGTTTGGGTTCAAAGTGGTGGGGGTCTCGGCCCCGCCATTTTTGTGTGTGATTGGCTTGTCTACGCGGCGGTCACGGGGAGGGCGGCGCGTGGCTGGCGCACGTGCGGTTTGTTTTCGGCATATGGTCAGTGCGCGCTCCTGGCCACCGAAGGGCACAAAGGGCCCCGCAGAGGAGGAAGCGAAAGGGACAACAGCCACTTCCGCTGTCGCGGCACGCAACGCCGTGAGTCAACACAACAGCGACGCGTCGAAAAGAAAATCGCCCAAACGCTCGCTTTCCTCAGCATCGCGCCAACTGTCGGTCATTGTGGCCGAGTGCTTTGCTGACACAGAGCTGGCAGCTGGCTGGCACCCCGCGCGTTCCGAGCCGCATCTGAGAGCAAGGGCTGCAACGCATTACACTGCATCGGCTGCCGAACATCCGCCCAATGCGGAAGCCTGCTCGGGGTCAGCAACGGACAACCGCACTGCCGTGCCTAACTGTTCTGGCACGTATCACGACCCCTGCGCTTGGAACTCGAGGTTGGCACCCGAGGGGAGTGTACTTGAGCCTAGCGACGATTGCGCTCGAGCGAGCAGTTGGCGCAGCGACAGATGTTCTCCGCTGCTGTGGCAATGAAAGTGACCAGCTCCGCGCCACCAGTTCAAAGACCCCCAAACCTTTTAGTTCCGTGGCATGTTTTCGCACAAACGACAGCATTATAAATGCCGACTGGTTGCTAGTGTCCTCCTACTAAGTGCCTCCATCAATCATAGCTCGCAATCCACGAAAGCGACTTTAGAAATAAATGCTGACCTAATCAATTTCCCAAAAGTCTTCATTGAACATCTACGAGACATCTTGGCGCAGAACTTGATGAAAATAAGCGAGAGAGCAGTCCGCTCGACAGGCATTTCACCTTGTGCGCCGAGGCCGGTCCGGCATTATATCACTTGTGTGAACAGACTGCATGTGCCATTTAAGCTGCGGCCAGGCAGCGAGAGAAAAAGCAAATGCTGGCATCATGTATGCAAAGAGCCTCAAAAGACGAAACAAGTGTGTGAGGGGGCGCTTGCAATAAACAGAAGCGAATGTATTGCTTAACCTGCCGCGGTTCGACATGACACGCCTGGAAGAGCGTGCTGCGGCTCCGCTCCCGGTTGCCACATATGTTACAGACCGCTAAATGACACCTTACCAGCTTGCACCCTTTAGAAGCAGCCTAAAGAATAATGCAATTCGTTTCAAGAAAACATGCGGTCCTCTATAGCAGTCAAAGCAGCCACCAATAACCCGACAAAGCTAGGACATTTCCTCTAGTCATAGGCATGCTGCTTGCGGCTAAATCTCGGCTTGTTGTTGCTTCCGCTTTTCAGCTGTCTCAGCCCCTGACCAGTCGCAACGGAATCTGCCCAAACGGCTCGCCTGCGGGCTACTTATCTGCACGGTTTTCATGCGGTGTGGCAACGGGTGCCAAAATTAAACGGCTCTCAGCAGTTACCTCGGCGAATGACAAGCAGGGAACATCCTTGGTGCTGGAGTGCACGTTTTTCTTCGCATTTCCGACCTCGCCTCCTTTCCTCTCGTTAAACTTCACTTTCTCCCTATCTTCTTCACGGTTACCCCGCACACGGGCGGCGCGCCTTCAGCTAGCGGCACGCGCCAACCGGCGCAGATACGGCGGCTCCTCTGGGCGACTGCGTTGACGGACAAAGAGAGAGTCGCGGCCCGTCAGCCAGGTGGCGGCGGGACAGGCGCGAGTGGCCGTGACCCATAGCGCGCGGCCGTCTCGGGCGGGGTGAGGATAACATCGGGCGCATTAAATAACTTCGGCGAGAACCCTTTGCGCACGGCCAGCACAGCAGCTCCTTCGAAGCGACAGCCGGAAAGCAGAGGGGGGCCCCTAAAGGAAAAGCTCGTTGCGGCCCTTTCCCCGAGCGCTCTGGCCTTGGCGGGCCTCAAGGACTCGACGCAAGCCTTGTTTACAAGAGCCCCGCGCCGAGACACACTTTCGAAACCCAATCTCCCACTGTCTGCGCCCGTCGGGGCAGAAAACAGCGAGCGCACACGCCGTTTTCGCAGTAGCAGCAGCAGCAGCAGCGGAGGCGGCGGCGACAGGTCGGTAAATGACCGCTCCTCTGGCCGACACGTAAGCAGTCAGGGACGCGGCGGCGGTGGAAAACAGCTGCCTCTCCCACAGAGAGCGGGACACTGTTTTCGAGGACACGCGGTAACGGACCGCTCGCCGGACTCGAACGGGACACCTGGCAGCGTTTAGGGGGTACGACATCCGTCATGGTACGGTCTGATACAGGCCGCGTAGGAACCCTTTTCCAAGCGAGCACCCCATGGGAAAACCCGCCGGCAGACGCTTGTGCCCGGTTGAAAAATCGGCTGTATATCGGGGTTCGAGCTCAGCATCACCCACGAACGAGACTGATGTTTCGGCTCTGGGCCCTTGCTCTGTCACGTTCACCGCCGTCGCGACGCAAATAAAGGCGCATGAGTGAGCGCCAAGCTTTCCGCGACGCAACGCTGCATACTGCGTAGCGAGGAACGCGCAGTTCAGGCCCCGTGATCGCTGCCGTAAGCGAGTATACGTCGTTGGCCTTCACTCGCCGACTACAAACATGCGACCTGTTTTTAGAAGAGCTGCAGAGTGTAACGACCAAACGAGAGGAAAATAACCACGGCGCTGTACTGGCCAGGAATTTATTACCCGCAGTTATTGTTTCGCTCCAAGCTGCACCGACCGAATAAAAGAAAATTTCGCAATTTCACTCTTCGGTGGGTGATTTGTTTTTCTTTGCCATATGCCTTTCACAGACCACGAGTAACATGTCCTCAGTAACAACCCACATCGTTACGATCTTGCATTGCTGAGTGTGCCGACGGCGCGGATGGAAAAGCTGAACGACGGTGTTCCCAAAAAGCGCCTCGAACTTAACCGTTTCTCACACGTTCCTCAGGAATTGGGCGCAGCGTGCGAAAAAACCGAGTTCAAGGTAATTTCAGTTAAGACGTAGTACGCCGTGGCTTTGCGGCTGACGTTGGATCCACCTCTTGTTTTAGGTAAAGCAGAACACATATGAACACTGTTTCTTTTTTTCTAACTAGAAGAAGAGAAAAAGAACACCAATTATTTCCTCGCAGTGACGCGTTTAGCTGTGTTATTTCGCATGACACGTGAGAGGAATCCACAGTCGCACAGCGTGTGTGCTGGAAGCACGGCTGGTGGTGATCAGGCACTTTCTATATAAAGTAGAGTGGGCAGATAAAAAAAAGAAATAAAAATAGTTCTGCCCAGCCCGCACCTCCTAAGGCGCAACGGGCCTAGGCACTTTCTACAGGAAGAACTGCGCGAGCACTTTGGTGATCGTTGATGCAGCAGGAGTAGCAAACTGGCCTGCCTACATTTCATTCATTTACTCGCCGCGGTGGCTCAGTGTATGTTGTGTTCGGCTGCTCAGTATAACAGGTTCGACGCTGGACACGGCGGCTGTATTTCCAAACACAAGAAAGACACAGATATTTCGGTGGGCGTTAAAGAATCCTAGGCAGGTGAAATTAGACATAGGCCTTTCAGTGCGGCATGCCTCATAGCCTAGATTCGACTTTCTTCGCTATAAGGCGTATTGTGCTCTGGAAGTTGTGGCTGCATGCACTTAAAATTCGCCGCGGCCACTTGTAACCCCAGTCAAGCATCGTCTTCCCTTGTGTTGTCATTTGCTGCCTAACTTTCAATATGGCCTCAAGAATCTTGGCTCGCCTCACGATTGCACTGCACGGAATAAGTAAAGAATCAACAGCACCACAGCATACGAACGTTAGATGGAAAGTGATTGCGCCACAAATACTTCTGTGAACATCCTGTGTGTAGTAGTCGTCAGGCAGACCACCCGCAACACGAGTGTAGGTCAGCTTGCAGACTTCCAGACAAAATTACACGGATTCGCATTCGACACGAGCTCCTTGGTTCTTATTCGAGAAGTGTCACTTTGTGCTTGGAATTCGAGAATGGCCTTCATCTCAGTACGCAGATGCTTACAATTTAGCCGTATGAAAAACCGCGTTCGCTTTTCATACTCTCCTCGCGCAGTTCTTCGACTGCGGAAAGCAGACAAGCGTCCGTTAGACACCGCTTATAAAGCGAGAGTAACTTGAATGCTATTGCAAATCTGCGCGAAGAATTGTTGTTACTTAGTCACCCGAAACTTCTCCTGAAATGGATTTTGTTAAAAAAAATGTCAACGAGAAAACGTGACCGTGACTGGGCGAGAGCTTTCTGGTCACGGTAGGCGTTCAGTGATGTGACAACTTTTCTTGTTTTTAACCTATAAATTTCAATAGTCGCCGAATCGCAGTGTGACATGTTATGTTTCGTAGCAAAAAAAAAAAAAATGATAATAAGGAAGCATCAAGACTATAAACTCTCCACCAACATCACCTCGAAGCCGGGCGCATGTCACTGTGCTGCTTCTCTAGTCCATAAAAGTTTTTACCCCCCACCAATAGACACCCACAGAACCACCGTATCCCCAGAAAGTTGCATTACGCCATCTCCTACGGCTTCGTGTCGTTGCCGCGGGCGTCTTCACAGCGTGCCGGTACCACGAAGCCCAGGGCTGTTCGCGTAGCCAGCGCCTAAATGCTACGCGTGTCGCCCGAATACGAGGGCGCATTCCCTGTCTGCTTTGTCTGGCAGTCGGCATCGCCGCTCTCGGGGCTGCCTTGGCGGGGATCGATCCGGGAGCGCTGTCGTGGGGCGACGACCGCGCACGCGACGCTTGGGCACAGGTGGTCGCCCAGCAAGGCATCTCGTTTACTTCGTTTAATTCACCCGGCCGAAGCCCCTCACCCGTACACGGAGCAAATGCACAATGGACGAGAGAACGGCTACGCGACTACGGCGGTGCACTGTAAAGGGGTTGGTGATAGACCGAACTTGCTTGATGGGCGTTCCCTACAGGTATTACCGAGAATAAAGCTGGCTTGCGTCGGTATAGCTTAATAAACCTTTTTTTTACAGGCCATCCCGCCGACCGTATGGCGCTTGAATTCGACTGCACTAGAATCCTGCATTTATTACCTCATCCAGTGCACCCTCCATCTCTTTGTTAGAAAGTAAACTATTTATTCATTATTATTATTAAGATTATTATTATTATTATTTGAGCTGTGTTTTAAGCTCCCCCTTTTGTCTTCATGTCTCGTAAAGCTCCTTCGGCTCAACAGCCCCCATTACGCGTCGACTGCGCCGATTGGGTACATTAAAGACGCGGTGACACCGGCTGTACACCTGCATGTGTTTGAGAGGTTAATGCACACGTCACCGTGTCAAAATAGCCAGTGGAGTGCCGTGACACAGGAAGACACAAAAGAGATTGATATCACTAAAGGGCTAGGCACATCACATGGCCGTTATATACTAACGGGCAGATAACAGCTTTCAGAACGTTTCCACCCGCGGTCGAGATTCCTGGCGCACTTTCTGGCTTCACCTCGCTTGTGAAGAAACACGGCGTCCGCCCTGCGCCGACACACTAAGCAAGACGGCCGCAACCTTTCCAGAAAACAATACACGCCGTCCCGCTCGCAGAAAACACGGCAGCGCTCAGTCAGCGTAGTCGGGGGCACTGTCCCCGCTTTATATCTTCTCTCCCCTTCCCGGCTCACGGTTGCGTCACAGTGTTTATATAAATAACCGCGAGGGCGCAGGCGGGCGCGCTCGGGCGAGCGCCACGGCACTACGCAGCACGTTGCATAAGCGCCCCCTTCCGAGCGGCCGGACGAGGAATGCAGCGCCGGGGTGAGCGACCCGTCCCGGCGGACGATGCTCCTGGGTCGCCGCCGCCGGAGAAAGTGCTCTCGCCGCTGCCAAGAAATGGGTCATGTGGCCAGGATTCCCGACGGCGCGCGGCCGGCGGCGCTCAAGGCTCCGCGCAGGAAGCGCCTAGGGACCGGACGGCGGCCTGCACAAACAGCGGCGCGGACCACACGTACCCGAGTGCGCGGGTGTCGGTGCTTCGCTGCCGCCCCCTCGAGAGAGCATTTTCCAAGAATACGCCTTCTCGGCTGCCCCGTCTGTCGCTCGCGCGGGGCCCAGCTCGAGCGGCCCCCTTGTTGCCTCCGTTTAAAGCTGTTGTTGCAATGCGTGCATACGCCGCTGTTTTGCTCCGAACGCTATTGCATCCACACCGAGTGACGGGCGTTGCAACAACCCATACAAGTGAAGTGTGTAAGCAGTAGCCGCGCACTCGCTGTCCGCACCACAGCCGGCAACTAAGCATTGCAGGCTCGTAACTAGGAGGGGCCCTTTCTTTTTGTTAATAAAAAATACTACCTCTGCGGATGTCACAAACACCGACATCACGAATGTACAATCACATTTTCTAAAGTCAAGTGAACACGGCAGGGATCATTCTAATTTCCTGTAGAAAGATTCGTAAGCGCCAAAGGCGCTACCAGTGGATCTGGTTTTGTTAACCGTAGGGGCTGCGACTGCTTGGCGAACTGTGCAGTACATCGTTGAATTCCCAGGACATATTAATATATTGTCAACTATTCATCGCGTCCACTAGCATTAGAAAAAGAATTAAAAAAAAGACGATCCGCACACACAGCTTGCATATCAACAAACGAAGCCACAACACGCGTGACGTCAAGGCACTCTTTGTCTCCCCGCCCACAGTCCGAAGAGCGTTTGTCCACCGCAAGATGCCGCCGAGGATTACCAGCGAGGAGCGTCACTTCTCCGGGTGGAATGCGGTGCGCTCCTCCGATTGTGTTTTGTCGGCTCGCGAGTAACCGAGGGGGACGGGTCCGCTGATGCCCTCGCTGCCGCAGTGCCCTGAGCCAATCAAGGTCACGGGCGGTTGTTGCACCCACAACGTCATGGCGGCGCGCCGGACGCGAGCGGTCGGAAACCGGCTAGGGAGCGCTAGGGACCTGGCGTCCCTAGGCGTTGCTTTGACTTTGTTACGACGGCGCAGCGCTGCTATCCCTAGCTTGACCTTGAGACTCTTCTCCGGAGAACGTTGTGTAATGGTGCGACGTATGCGCCGTTGACCGTGTTTCTTTTTTCTTGTTACTCATCCTCTCTAGCACGATTCCCTCCACTCTCTTATGGCCTCTCTTAAGGATATCGAGGGGAAAAAAAAGCATTTTCCCTTTTCTTCTTTGTTTTGATGACGAAAGGGTGTATGAGTGTTCGCAATATGCATGTTTTGAAAGTCGAAGACATATTTCTGCAACTAGTGCAAACATTGCAGCGAACGACTTTCCAAGCATTTTCTTTTTTTTTTTTTTGCACAGCCATCTGTGATGACGCGCAAATCGCACAAAACAAAACATGCAATGCTTCGTGACGCATCATTTCCGAGAATTCTACTCTTGTGCTTTTGCTTGCTCAGCTATCCATTGTCTCTGTTGAAGCAAGGTCCCTCTTTATGTCTACGCTATCTTAGCTTTTAGTTGCTTCGGGTGACGGCATTTCAGAAAGCATGTAGCTTCAGCAAAACCATAGGAAACCAATGCACTCCCCGCTTAGGCGAAGCTCGGGAAGCGTCTAAAGGCGCCACCAGTCCACGAAACAGTCACCCCGGAAAGCTACTGTACTGGCCACCGTATTTTGCGCCAGATCAATCACGTGAGGCGGCTCTCAGCAGTAGCGGTGACACAGCAGCGCCATGTTGTCAGCAGCAGGAGGCAACAACACACTCTGACATGGCCTTGACGAGACGGGCGCGGATGCAGAGAGGAGGAGGATCGCGCGCGTGAGGGCGCGCGACTGCCGCCCGAGGTCGATACTCCGGCGACCGTCACTGGGGCAATGGGCGAGCGCGTCGCGCCGCCCCGTGGGCAGCTATGCGGCCCCCGTGACGTCATGGCGTCTTACGGAGCGGCCAGCTCTGCGCTGGCGCACGTGTGACTACTGGCGACCCTGACACCTTGCCGACGCAGCCGCTCTTCGCGGGTGCCGCTGTCGAAATGGGTTTGTTTGCGCCTACTGATGACGCGGCTCGCTATTTTGCTCGCCCCGATGTTGACGCGCTGGCGAAGGCCGCCGCAATGGCGTCGGGCCAGACGGGATGCGCGGCTAGACGGAATGCACCCGCCTCTTGCTCCTGGAAGCCATTTTTCAAGAAGCGCGCCTCTAAGAATGCCCGAATCTCGGAGCCTTCCCGCGGCAGGCGTAAGTGGAGGGAACGTGCGCTCTTAGCCATTGAGCTGGGCCATTTCAAGCCTTCAAACTGCTGCAGTCATGGCCACCCGCCACACGAGAATAGATCTCTTTTCAGGGGCGCCTTACACTACATCCACGTTTAGTTAAGCTCCTCTTACTTTTTCTCAACGCATTTTTGAACATAGACTTGTCGTCGACAGTGAACCAACCAGTGAGGTTACGCGCTTATTGCTACAGCTACCTCCGCTCTACCATCCACCTCGTTCTCAGACTGTAAACATTGCTGCGACGTAAACATCGCGGACTCCCTGACCGAGCATGCCTCGCATCCGCAGGGATATCCGCAGAGGAAACCTGTTCGCTATGGCGTGTCTGTCAGGACGGGTCGTTCGTTCACCCACCGACGCCGATCGATTCCTTTTTTTTTCTTCTCGTTCTCTTTTTTCTCTCTCCGCATACATCTTGCGGGAAGTGCAGCGGCGCCAATTACAGCCGCGCTCGGAGCGCGGCGGCGTTTGGGGTTTCAGCCCTATCGATCCGCTGGGCCGCGCACCCCGAGGTCAACGGCCGCGGCCGTCCACATGGGCGACGCCGAGGCCGAACGCGTCTTCCGCTGCAGCAGCAAGTTAAAACAGCGCGCAGCCGCTGTATGAGAAACCGCGCCGCCCTAAATACTCTCTCCATGCGCAATAATCGCGATCGCGCTGTCAATAGCGGGTGGTGCAGTGTGGAAACTGTGCGAGCACATCCGTCGCTCTTTTGACTGCCACGTAAACGAACAGTTCGGCGTGATGCCAGAGTGCGGTAACTGGTACCTTACTGCCGCAGTTTTTCTCAGCATTTGATCATTCCTTCGCATGGACGACTTACCAACTGGCTGTCATAAACAGACATGGAATATGTATTGGTGTATGTATTGGCGCAGCTGTAACGTTGAATAAGGCAAACAAAGATCGTAGCTATCGATCCGTGCAAAAAAAAAAAAAAAAAAGGCCGTGCGTTATGACGAACAACAACCATGGTTCGGATATAGTGTTGCGGGGTGCCATTCGTAAAATGACTAAATGCAATAAACTTCCAGCAAGGACTGCATGTGATTGCGTGTTGTCATCGCATGCTTTTGAACTGGCGCAGTTCACTCTAATATTTAGCTGATGATTTCAGCAGCACTGCATCAAAAGCGCATAGCAAGTAGAACGCATTAGAGCTCGAGATCAACGGCCACGCTATTTGGACGCGTAACGCTACGAATCTCCACGCTTACTCGCATGTCCAACACCGCCCGTATGTCTGGACCACAGCGCCATGACATCTCTGTAATGCACCCGTTTTGTCAGCCTGAGAGAAAGCGAGCCTACATGCCTTGCCCTGTTACGAACAGAACAAAGGAATTTGCTATTGAATTTAGTCTGTCCAAAGGAAGTAGTGCGAATGAGATTTTTGCCCGTACTGAAACTTGAAGCTGTAAAAACGACAGGGAAAACGCTATGAATGCTGTGCTTTAAAATAAAAGGAAAGCCGACAGTTTTATATGTTTCACGTATGTGTGAACGTTGACCACAGTTTCCGCTCCCGAATCTGCACATGACAACGTCAAAATGAAGAAAGAAAACAGCTTTGGGAAGAGAGACAGAAGGAAAACGCGGATGGAGAGAGGTTAAAACGCTAGAATGAATCAAAAGGGAGATTCTGTCTTCATATATTTAGTAGTGCGACAAAGCCGTATAAGGTTACAATGTTATCGTCTCAATTACCACGAAGCATCAACGTGTCAATTGTTCGGTTGAGTGGAGTCGCGTGAAATGGCATAGTTATTCCGGATAGGTAAGATGTTCGCGACCAGCGATCGGCTAATTCGCATCTCAGGCCCTCTGGATCCAGGAACCCGCTGGGTTTATATTCGACGGTGACACACGTGACAAGCTGCCACTGTGTAACCCATGAGGGACCGAAACGTTCAGCATTTTATTCCACGCACAGACGGTGACAAACTACCAGTTCCATGATCTTGATTTGCTCGGCGGCTCGCGGCAGCGTACGTTCTAGCGCAAAACAAAAGATATTTTTTTTAGTTATACTATCACGTCTGATAACTGAAGGTCGTTCTTAGTGAATAACTGTAGGCCTCATTCGTTATGCAGAAATGTTCCATAAAGATCCATGTAAGTTCTGTGAACCTGACGCTGGCGGCCAACCGGGCGCAAAGCGCGTCAGCAACCACTCCACCCTTTGGGGCCGATCAAGCCACGTCCTCCGGGCGCGCAACAATCAGTGTGCCGCAGTGCGCGAGCATCATCCGCGGCGGCGCACGTGCGGCGGCTGATGCGGCGGCCGGGTGGCGCAGCGGCGGGGCCGACGAACTGCGCGACGGAGGGCATCGGCCTCCTGCGCCAGAGCAACGGCGGCCGCCCTCGCGTTCCACCCGCAACAATAACCTCGCCGCCGGCGCCGGATGGGGCGCGCGCCGCCGCCGCCCGGGCTCGCCAAGGAGCGCTTCCAATCTGTCCACCTGCGGATGAATGGCTGGCGGCCTCCGGGAGGCGAACCCGACGGGCCCTGCGTGACGGCGTGCGCCGCAGAATGCTGGTGTGCGTGCGTGTGATTTATAGCGCTGCGCATCGCAAAACAATCGCCGTCTGGTTTCGCGAACACTGCGGGCGAGCACGCGTTTCTTTCTTGCTCTGACCCGGCGCGAGCTGGAAGAAACGGCCGCGCAGGAATGCCGCTTGCACAGCTGGCGTGGTTCGCACGACGAGCACAAGTCTGCCGGCTAAGTTTCGTAAATAAGGGTAAGGAGCGAGGCGCGCTGGGGGCGTCTTCCCCAGAATCTCGTCGAGAACGCAAAAAGGAACGCTGAGCTGTTCGACAGCGGCCTGCCACTTTGGGGAGTCCGAAATTCTCCTTTTAATTCTTTCCACTGTTTAACGCTGGGCGTACTGGCAAAGGATATAATCAAATTCGCACTCAATTCAAGTACACAGTAAACTCGCAGAAAACTGCGACAACATGCAGAAGGTGAAATAAAAAGGGGAAACGGAAGCCCGATGACGCTGTTGCTCGTCGATCCCCTCTTTCCGCGGTGGCGCAAGAACGCGACATAAGCGCGCCAGCCAGGCGCATGGGTGTGGAGCACTATTTCAAGGGCGCCTCGTGGCACGCAACAATGGAGGCACCCACGACGCATGCAGCGGGGAGCATCGCCCTTGGGCGCGCCGCCGCAACAAAGCAGCGCACGCGCGGAAGCCGGCGCTTGCTTCCTTCCTTCCTTCCTGCGCAGGAAGCGGAAAGTGAAAGGAAGTGCGGCTCTTGCTGCTTCCTGGTGGAAGCTGGACGGCAGCGCGCGCGCGGCCGCTGCCCTTGGCGAGGAAGAAAAAGCAGCAGCGCGAGGGCAGCGAACGGCGAGCCGAGGGCGAGGAGGCGCCGACGCCCGAGGGAGGGCCCGACAGGACTTTCTTCTTTTGCCTCCACCGCTGACCCATTCCAGCGGAGGAGGCCGTTGCTCCACTGGTCGAGTCAATGACACCGGGCCCCCCAAACATGGCCGTCACTCCCGCGGCGGCGGCGCCATTCGTGGCGGCGGCGGCGGACGCCAATTACAGCGCCAGGGCGCGCGCGCTCAAAGCCCTCCTTCCCGGTTGCGTCACCTGAGCCTGACTCGCGCGCCCCGTTCACCGCCACAGCTCCGTTGTCACAGCACGCGTCACTGAAGACGCAACACCGCACCCCTCCCCATTCTGCTTTCCGAGTCGAATGCTCCGAGGAGGCGCGATCGAAAGCTGCTTGCGCTGAGGTAAATAAAAGGAGCCCCGCCCGAAATTATTCAGCAGGCCCCGGCCACAAAATCCCGGTCGTTGATAACACTTCCGTTTCACCTCATAACGGCTATGTGGCCACTCGCTTGCATGTGCATCCATCACCACCCACTAGAGGGTAATAACATGCGTTCGTGATTTTTGGCGCTAGCCGTCTTTCGACGGTGTCAAGCTTTTCGGTTAAAAAAAAAAAAAAAGCCTGTGTGCGGCAGGTAAGAAGAGCCTATTTTCAAGGGTTACGTATCGGTGGATTGATTACCAGATCAGAATTCTTGTCAAGGCTTGACAGTCGTGTGCACACTACATGATGCTGTTCTAATGAAGTTTTTTCTTGTTTCACAACAACTAAAAATGTGATAACGCCGTAAGAGCCAACGATTCAGAAACCTACTTTCGATTACGCTTCGTCTTGTTTATGGCAGTAAAACTATTGTCAATACACTGCCGGTAAGAGGTGACTAAAATAATTAGTTCCGGACACGCTAATGAATCACATGGAGGACGAAAGATCGAATTTCGCTCCCCTTTAGCGCTGAAGTATAGTCGTTGCCAGCTGCATGAATGTAATGTCAGGTGTGGAACACATCGTTCGCCAGAAATGTCGATTTCTGAACGATTTTTGTTCGTTCAGCCATAGATGCGTCCAGTTACCTGCGCCGGGGTTATAATTGTGTCCGCGTTGCGCAAAGTGATGCGTGTCGTGTCTTCCCCTGGGCGGCGGCGCGTTACCAGCCGCCGGTCGTTGAACCGTACGCTACGGGCCGACCAGGGAGGGGCCACAGATGTCTGCGGCGAGGTCGACATTGTGCGACCCCGCCAACACCTGCCCTGGTTCCGCGCTGGGTCGACGGCCGACCAAGCGGCGCCGAGCGAACGCGGAAATCACTTTCTTCGGCCGCTCGTGCACAATTACGGGGCGAGGGGAAGCTGCTACCGCCTATGCATAATGAGCAGACCGCGCGGCCGCTGCCCTTGAAACGCCGCTCGCTTCCGACTCGGCCGCCAAGGCTCCCGCTCGGCCTTGGCAGCCCTTTCTTCTCGCGCCAGGGGTCGCGGGAACGGCGTCTGACCCCAGCCGATTCGAAAGGTGCACCTCGCCAGACAGCCCAGTGAGGCAGACGCGTTCTTGAGTCACTCGCGAAGGTGAGCCAGCCTTGCTCGGTTCCGGCCGCCGCTATCGTAGCCTCCGCTGCTTTCGTCGCTGCTGAGCCCAGGCGCGGAAACCTTCGCGCGAAGACATCTGCTCTGCCCAAGACACGCTGCCAGCGGCGGACGCAGGAAAGCCGGGGACCAGCGGCCGGACAGGGGTGGCGCAATCGCGGGGAGTAGTGGCGGCCGCCAGCGGGCGCGTAGTGCATCGTGCGCCGGAATGCGTGCCAACGACCCGGTGCGCGCGAGAGAGAGGCGAAGTCGTGCACGGGGGCTGCGCGGGGCAAGGACCGCGCGAGGAGAAGGACCTCGAGATGGGGCCCCGCACCAAGGGAGCTCCCTCCGCGACTGGCCTCACTATCGCGCGGCTCGGCAGAGAGATTCCGTGTCTGCTCAGCCCTGGGCGCACTGAGCCCTAGGCTTGATGGACACGCCCGTGCTCGAGAAAGGTCGACGAACTGTGCAAGCGGCACAGCTTTCTCGAGTCGGCCTAGTAGCGGATTGACGTCCTTCCATTCTGCGCCCGCACATGTGACAAGTGCCATTTACCGAAGATCTAATTACCGAACACCCGATGACTTTTAACTTGCCTTAACTGTGGAAAGCAAGCCCACATTTTTATTTACCAATACACCAATACCAATACACCATTACACTCAGTGTCATCTGCATCCGTTTGAGCTCAGTTCCTGTTGGTTTGCTCGAAGAACGCGGCACCCAATGCGCAGTTTGAGTAGACAGCCTGCAGTCGGAACAAGCAGTGGGAATATATTGTGAATTATAAATGCCAGCTGGGCCAGAGTTGCGAATGTCACGCGGGAACGTCGTCGCCGATGTTGTCACCGCTAATGAGTGACTGTTATTTACAGTGTGGCGTTTGAATGACATCAAAGGAACTCTTTCGTGCGTCATCGAATTACAGAAACATACAAAGCACGCAGCGCGTTTTTTTCCATGATCCAGCAATCCTGTCGCGTCACCCCTAAGCGCATTCTGACAGCTGCACTTGCAAGGCTTACTTGGGCGCTTCACATTCTGACAAAAAGGCGCTCAGATGGACGGGACAGGACTAGGTTGAAGAAAATGCCAAAACAAAATAAATAACATAAAGAAAGCCACTAGTCAGAATCGCCTGCAGACAGCCACGCGAGAGTGATCTTTTTTTCTTGCATCGAATTCCGTCCCAGCTGCCTTGTGAAACGCAAAAGAGCACTGCGAGCAAGTTCATGGAGTAGTGACACGGTGCTCGATGCCATTTCGCGCGACACACAGATGCGCACGCGCCTGTTTTAACAAAGAACGCGCACGGCTGAGCGGGAACCCTTCGCACACACGCTGCATTTCTCTGACGCTAACCTGGGAACAGCGGGTTCTAATCGCAAAACGGGCATATAGCAGGCAGAAAAAGTAAACACGACTGAAACGACAGTGGGCGGTAGTCTAAAAATAAAGAGAACAGACTACCAAGAACGGAAGAGCAATCCCATACAATGCCCTGCGAAAATGAGAAAGGAAGAGAGAAAATTATTTCTATCCATCGGCGCTAGTGACAAAAGAGCGGCACAAACAAATAATAAAAAAATACCAGCTTCGAAAGCATTTTCAAAGCAGCAAACAGAAGTCTGCGAATAAGTTGCATTTGTGAACGGAGGAATTTGAAAAAGTATAGACGGGTGCGGTCTAGCAAGTGTTAAAACGGCGTGGAAGTGAGCATATTCTTCCTCAAAAAAAAAAAAAAAAACGTAATTATTTTGCAAGCAGAGCGTCCGCTCTCTCGCCAAGGAGCGACCAATGGACTTTGAGTGTCAGTAAACATAAATAACAAGGGGAAGTGATGAGTGGCTTCTCCGGCCACAAGGTAAAAAACACAGCCTCAGGTTGTTTTTCTAGAAGTACTTTGGTTTGGGCTGTAGTTGGTTCGTAGCCATGTTTGAAACAGAAAAGACGCGAATGGGACGAGGACAGGACGGGACGTAAAGCAACAGTTGTTATTCGCAGTGATCTCGTCCAGCAGACGCCAATCTCAACGCCTCTGGAATTAAACGCTCCATACCGCGCCCCCTGTGGAGAAATGTACGGTCTCTGTACCACTACACAGTTACGCAGAGGGCTTGGTATGTATCCTCTCCATTCAGTGCTCTTCACAGCGCAAAAACCAAGAAAAGTGAAGGCATGCAGGATGATGAAGAACGAGTTCGTTCAAATAGTCTTGCTGTAGAAACGTTCAACTGGCAGCTCTGTGGAGTGAATCTAGCTTTCCCTCAGTTCCATAATCGAACTGCAATACTCTTGGAATGGTTCGGCGTACCACAATGTGCAAAAGTAATTTCGGAACGCGGGTTATTGTTACAGACATTCAAATGATTAAAATGCATTCTTCAGGAGAGCATTACTCCAGCGTTTCGGTGTAGATGTACTGTACGGGTTTTTCACACCACTAGAAAGGATTCGCAGAACGGTGCATAAACCCAGCGACGCGCCCGCCTGTTTACGGTTTTATACCTTCCCGTTTACTGAAATCATCGCGTAGATATGTGTTTGCCCTTTTTATCCTTTGTTTACTCGTAATAAAAATGAACAACCTGGCTGTACCTCGCAAGTTATGCAAAAGACCTTCTCGTCCACACAAGCGACCGCTTAGAGCTTCTGAAAAATAGTGCTGCACCCTTTGTAAGGCATTAACGACGGCGTGTTGTCGAAGAAACCACGCGCCTGTGAGGAGGTTGCAGCAACAGTGTAAAGGCAATCTAAAGCGGAATGCAAAAAGGAGGGAAGAAAAAGAAAAACAAGCCGCCAGAACGCAGCCTCAAGTGACAAAGAAAGGAACGTGTGTTAAGTGGAAGAAAGCAGTTCACTGAACTGCAGTTTCCGCTGAGCGAATACTTGCGCGACCCTTCGCCCTTTCAGCCGTGTATTCAAAACAGCCAAGTAACTTAAGATCGTTCCTTTGCATTGCGCCAAAAAATAAAAAAATAAAATAGCGCCCACAAGAACACAGGGGGTCTCCCGCCTTCCCGTTTTTTTTTTTTTTTTCTCATGAAGGTCGAATGCGCTCAGTAAGAGTGACAGTGTCGAAGCGCATGCAGCAGAGTAAGCGCGAACAAGAGTACGCAGCAGCTTAGTGCTGTTATAGTCTCGCATCGCCGTGTTTAATGAAATATCACTAGAAGCCAATACCGAGTTCAGGCAGTCACAGTCACTGCGAATTTCGCTCAGGGTATTGGCATATATCCCTTGACAAACACATATGAACAAGAACGGACGGTACGCACGTCCCACGGCGAGCAGCGAGTGACTTACCGTACAGCTTTGCCAAATCACGCTGTCAAGCTTTCTTTTCGTGAACACCACATCTTCAACTTCACCCCTCTCTCCTCCCCCATACACGCACATATTCGCAAAGTGCCAGTGTACAGTATATTAGCAGAAATAAAAAAAAAATTAACGTGTCATCACCCCCCTCTCATGCTCTGCTCAACTTCCAGGAAAGACGCTCAAAGCGACCCCAAAAGCCGTGGCACAAGCCGACGAAAACAAACGGCTTCTACTCAGTGGGCCACCGAACAGAGTACAAAATGGGCGTGTAGCCCGTGGCCGCTTGTCTCCTGCATCGGCGGAGGTGTTGCAAACGACGGGGCCTCCGCGAAACCAGTGACCGCTCTCGCGAAGAGTGTGGAACTCTTTTGGCGGAGCGGCCGCTTTCGAAACAGTGCTGCGGAAACCGGTGGGTGGTCGCCGCCATTCCTGCCCCCTCCCTCTCCCGTCTTCGTGGAGTCGCGCACACATCTCCCGGCGGTCACTGCGGCTTGCACGGAGGGAGGCTGGTCGCCGAGGCAACCGCCGAAGCCGTCGACCCCATCTGCCAAGGCCGGCGGCCCAACGGGGCCCCCGGTCGGCGCCCATTCTCGTTAGTGCCGCTTCGGTTGCCGGCGAAGACGCACCCCAGCCCGCGCGTACACCAGCCAGCGAGGCCGCGTGAGTCGAGCGCGCCGCTCTTCGCGCTTGTGGTGCTCAACGCACGCTGACGCCGATAGTCGTTCACCTCGAAAATCACCACGCACGCTTGCTACGGGGCGGCCAGGACGAGCTTCATTTGCTCATTTGTTTCTTCGCCACAGCGTCCTTTGGCGTGGACGCAAAGCTGGGGCATGTCTGTACGAGGTACTGGCGAGTCGTGCGCGAGAAAGCGTTTTGAACCGAACAAGCGAAGAATCGTTGTTTGGCCCGTGCTAAGCAGTAATGAATGAAGTATTCACCTTCGCACCTCACGGTATTGCGTTCTAGGATGCAGCAACTACCCACGAATGAACTACGACCGATTCCCTCTGGGAAGCGGTTTTCGTGAGCAGCCTGCTTTGCAACGAGATTTCGCGAGAACGGGGTCCTCCATACACCACACGGATTGGAAGAACACCTAACATATACTTCGTGCGATGCCCGCCTTTGTATATAAAAAAAAAATGGCTGCTTGCGGCCAAAGCGCGCAACTGCCTGCGCACCGTAGCCGACCCTGAAAAACACCGCTGCTGCTGGCCGACAGCAGGCTGTCCCAGTAAAAGAAAAACAGCGGTGCGCGCACGTATCAGTCCGCAGAAAGAGAGAACTGACGGGACGCAACAGCCTTGTCCTTGAAAGCGAACGAAGGCGAATGTGCGATAAAGAGATATAGCTAAGCCAGGGAAAGAAAAGAAATGACTGGAAGGTGGGCGCCCTGCTATGGCGTTCAACGGTGCTGTTCCCTCCCCGTTCCCCCACCGCTGTGGAAAAGAACAGCCGGTGCGAAGAATATCAGTCAGAAAAATAACAGATTAGCAGGACACCCCTAGCCTTGCCAAAGGAAAGAGAAGAAAAACAAAATCCTTTCTCCCTTTCTCTTCTCTGTTTTCATCGCCCTTAGGTTTTTCTTTCTTTCTGTGAACTGTGCCTTTTCGAATTCTGACAAACAATTGCTGCCCGAGATACCGTCTGGATGGATGCGTGCGGAGCGTCTGGTCGCACACTGAAAACGCGCGCCGCTGGCGTCACCTTCTTGCTCATTGTTTTGTGGCCGGTTTCATGTCCATTTTACAAAATCTGCGGCAGAGCGGTCGGCCAAGCGCGCGCACATTGATTGCTTTGCTGCCGAGACGCGCGCGAAGGTATATAGACAGAAGCCAAGCGGGGTTGTCACAGAAGTGGCGGCATCCTGTAAATGACTTACGTTTATATAAAACTGTTGCGTCCGCGTTTCTTAAACACAGTGTGTCCATGTCGCCTGTATGTGGCTCTGGAAGAGCACGAATGCATGCACGCTGTTTCAGTTAGTTAGACAACCCCTCGCATTGCGCAAGCGGGGATGTACGTGCTACTTATTTTGTGTACCTCTTACTTTTTCCCGGCTGAAGGTCATCCCTACTACTGACAAAGTCTTGAGCTGCTTTTGTGTATTCGTAAATTTTTCTCGTCTGCAGGGTGACCATTAGCAGGACAGAAGTTGTGGGCGTACGTGTCTCTCTCTCTTTGGTTGTGTTTTACTTTTTTCTGCTCCAAGGTCACCGAATCCAGAGTCGAAGCCGAGGGCTTCTTTTTAGTTATCCGTTAATTTTTCCTCCTCTAAGATGGCGGCCATGCAGTGTCAAAGTGTAGGCGCCTACGTGCTGCCTCTTTTATGTGTGAACTACTCGGTGCGCTTTTTGGTGTTTGCTTTTTCGACACCGGCTCTCTGCGCGCCGCGAGTGCCTCGCCTGCTAGCACCCGATGACTTTAAAAAGGGGCCGTATACGGGCACGAACTTCAGTCCGCTGCTCGGTGGAAAAGCCGTCGCCGCGTGCTCCCGGGACTCCGAGCCGCCGCACCGCATCTTCGAAACCGCAAGCTGCTCTGGAAGGACCGCGACGCCTTTGGGTGCCGCCCTGCCTGCGCGTTTGTGGATGGACTGCCACCGCGCTCCCCGGTGAACTGTATTTTCGTTCCCCTTCGGAACTATCTTCGACTGCCGCTAATTGGACTCTCGCTTTTGTTCTGATCTGTGTAGACAAGCGTTTATTCCAATGTAAAAGTGTTTTCCCACATTTGTTTTGTAGGATGTACATTACGCCTCTGTAAAAGCTGTCATATTCTTCGTATCGAACTTATAAAACGTTGTTTTGTTGTTGTTACCTCTTAACACGCCTCTGTCTCATTCACTACGTTTGCTTACCGGCTACGCCGGGCATCGAACGGCCACCCCTTCATTGTCATGACTCGGTGATGGCCTCGAGTAATCACCGAACCCGTGACAGGGGTGCAGCGCAAAACGAAACGAAAGTTAGCGCTGAAGGTTCAAGAATAACGCTCAAGGAGCTGCACCACTCTCGTCACTTCCGCGAAAGAGGCTCTCTACACGCACAGCGGAAAATTATTATGAACTGCCGGTAATGACGCCAGGAACGGTGGATGGCTCATTACAACACTGTGGCTCGTGTCTAGTGGCATCCGAAGCACTAAAGTTAGCCGCTTTGCTTATTCTTTATTTTCGTTAAGCTTAAAGGCTACAAGCAGATATTCTTGTTCAAAGTGACATCAAAAGGACGCAAACAAGAAAGCTATGGCAGCGGCATGACGACATGCCTTACATCGGCCTCGTTACCAGGCTTTGTGCGAGATGCGCCGGCCATCAGAAAAGCGGCAGCTGGACGTCTGTTAAGTTGAATGTTGCAGTCAATGTTGCAGTAATTTTTTTTCTTATTCTGACAAACCAAAGATCAGATCGTTTCGTGCTCTTGTTCCCAGAATCGTCGAGAAAAGCTCTTACATAATACACTCGATGGCGTCACATCTGAAGTTCTTGGCTTATCATTAGAACGAAACAGAGAATCATGCGGATTGGTTGCCCTGAATGTTGCGAAACAAAGCAGCCGGAGAGACTTTCTGTAGGCGCATTATGCGCAAAACGCGACTCGCATTGTTCGCGATGGATTTCGCGCTCTTAATTAGACCATTTCGGCTGGCCCCTCTCCGTGCAGGAAGTTAGCAATCGTGGTTTGAGGCAGTACTGAAAAAGCAATCGTGCTTAAGCATGGCGTGAATGGATTGAAGCAAGTATAGGGATTGAGTTACAGCGCCTGCCCTGGTAGTGCTCTGTAAAAAACAAAAAAAAAAAGCGGGAGGGATCTGTTTTTTTCTTTTTTGACGATGAAGTGCCTCGTCTAAGTAGGACCGCGCCCTCGGACTGTTGCCTGTGAATGCACCCGTTACTGCGAGACTCCTAAGGGAGGGAACGTGCAAAACGTAACCGGGTGACATCAGAGCATCCGATGGGTAGCAGGTTGCGCCGTTCAGTGGGCCACCGCGCGTATAGTGGTCACACCAGGGGAGTAAGCGCCGCAGGTCCATTGATGGCCCTTATCGCGTCACCACCTCGGGATTCACCGCCCGAGCGATCGACGAAGCCCCCCCCCCCCCCCCCCCCCTCCAATACCAAGGGAGGAGGGGTGCCCGAAGTGCTGCTCGGAAAACACGGTCCCGGTTCACCGTGGCATGCGCAGCTCAAAGGGTGCGAGGGGTGAAAGGGGGGTGGGGGAGAAGAAAAAACGCGAAAACAGCTTCGGGCACAGACGGGGAAAGGACGACCTTTTGCTGCTGACAGATTGCCCCTGCGTCAGGGTGCATCGGCCCCGCGTTGGGTGCACGATAAGGGGAGGCCCCACTCCCCCGCGCGCATCGCAACGCAGCCGCCGCCGCCACCAGCCGAGCGAGGGAGCCCTCGACGACTCGTCCCAGCAAACAGCGGTTTCGCTCCGGAAAGGAAAGCGAATGCACGCTACTAACGGGCTTCGCAGCTGTGTCACCATACGGAACATGAAGATCCCTCAGGACTCCGGCGATACTCGGTTTCCGCTCTGTGTTCTTTTTGTCTAAAGAGTGAAATGCGCATCGGCAGAGTCAACCGGGTTTCCGCCAAACACTCCCAGACTCTTGCGGATCTTTCCCATAAAAGCAGACAATTCCCATGTAAGAAAGCAAAGAAAGCCACGTTCCACAGTGGTCGAACCGGGAATCGAACTGTCGATCACTCTCCATTCCAAGGTGAACGTGCTACCGACTGAGCAGTGAGCGCATCATAACCAGCCTACGACCTCTGCTGGCACCGCAACGTTCATGTTCCAGTGAGGAAGGAAATATTCGGTCTCTGCATTTTTTTCCTCTACTTTCAAATCAATCATATTTTTTCAGCGATAATATAATTACGCTGTTAATTACCCATGAACAGTACAAAAAATTGCGTGGACACTTGGCTACTAAAGTGTTGAGTCGGTGGATGTGACGTCACACCGTTCCCGTGGCTATATCGATACCCAAATTGTGCATGTTTCGGGAATCTTAACTGTTAATTACGCTTAATTACACATTTCTCAATCTAATTTGGCAGAAATTCGTCATTTTTCAAACCATTCTGTGACAATTTTTAGTATGCCGGGACGACTTCCGGTGGATGTGACGTCACACCGTTCCCGTGGTTATATCGACGCCGACGCTATAACGACGCAATTTCGACATTTTTTCCTGTAATTAATTAACTAATTAACCTACAGTCATCAAACTTGGCTTCTAGGTCCATTTCTTCCTCCTCTATATGAAACAACCATTGGTTTTCTTCTATCGTTTTTAGTTGCCGAGTTAAACGCGTGTGACACGCTTTGTTAACGGACGACAGTATGAGCCATTAAATTCCCATATTCTCCTTGGTTTCGGTGACTGCTGGCTTCCTTCGTACACACTGCGTTGAGGCACGCAGAGAATGAACAGGACAGATGCCGAATATTGCTTAATTCCTGGGCGTTCGTAAACTCTGTTCTGCTGTCGACTATGGGAGAGGCTGCAGCTCGTCGCTAGTGAAGGCCATTCAGAAAGACGGCCGAAGGATATCCGCGCAAGGAGAACACGACCTCCGCGAACTCGCGACACGCTTCCAACTTCCGGCAAAATTAAGCCGCCGGGCGGAAAAAGAAAACGCTCGTAGACGCTTCCCTTAATCAATTTCTACAGCGCTTCTTGACGAACAGTGCGGTGACGCGGTCGAACGCCGGTTTAACCTACATATCCGAGTGATGTACTACAGTGTGTTCAAAATGAGGCGTCATTCTTCTGCTGCACCTCGTAGTTCTAGGAAAGAGCTAACTGTTCTTTATTTCGATTCTAATTTGCACGGGCGAAGGCTATGTTGAAACCGCCAAGTCTCTCTTCTTACGCCTTGGATTTTTACCGAGCCTCGGTAGTGATCGTCTCAGTTCCAAATTCACAAGATCGTACAAGAAGCGTACAAGATCGACACGGTTAATTTATTCCATTTAATATTTAAGCAAATTATTACTGCTGCGGCGAATGGCCGACTTTTTGCCGAAGGCGATGCAGCAACTTCAACGCTTTCCAGCGGCCGCAGCAGCCTCAGCGCGTTCACCTGCCCTTGGAGAGATGCGAGCTTACGGGGACAGCTGCAGTATGAGCGCTGCTTACTCGCGCTGTTCGCACCCCTGAGCGCTGCGTGGGCTCGCAAGGAGACTCCAGAGTGAAGGCGAGGGCGTTACGTGGGTAACGGAGAAAGAGACCAGCGTATACAAGGCGAGCGCCAGCAGGGACGAAAAAGAAGAATGGGAAAAGAGCGGCTGAGACCGAGGTTCACTCAGACGAGGAAAGCGCAGGGTGTAGCGGCGAGCCACGATAACCCGCGTTTCCCCTGATAGTGGCCGCTGCTGTCAGTGACTCCCCGTGACCCAGAGAAAAATAACAGGCGCAAAAATAAATTGGGCTTGTTTACGACACGGGAGGCGCCCTCCCCTCGGCCTGGCGAGTTTTCCAGCTTTCCTCTTTTTCTTTCCGTTTTGCAGAGGAGGGCTGGTGTGCGATAACAATGGGAGCAAACACGTCCCGGCTCCACGTATAAGGGTATATAGAAAGTGAAGAGCTGAGACAATGGTCATATGGCAAAGCCTATGAGCTTGACAGTCGGCGACCCTCGGAGCTGCTGCGCGATACTTGCTGGGGCTGCAGAGACCCGAAGGCGCTGCAGGAAAGTGTAGCAGTCGTGTTGCAAAAGTTGCCCAATCGCTCATAGTTTTTGTTTTCGTCTCCTCTTTTCTTTTATTAGCTCCAATGACGTCAGTTCACAGCAGCGCGCCACCCGCATATAATGTCGCCAATTTCGCTCACATTAAGGCGAACGTGGAGGAGGAAAAGAAATGCACAAACAACGCCGCAAGATGGATGCCTTCGTATAAAGGTGTTTGCGCACGCCAACGCGCGTGGCCGATCTGTTGTGACACGCTCGGCGATGCCCCCGCTGCTTGTAGGAGAAATGCACGCGGCGGGGGATAGCGCGCACTCCCTCGGCTCGACAATGCTTTTCCAGCGACTTTTGTTCTTTATGCGCGGCAAAAAATAAAATTATAAGCCAAAGCTGGACAATGATGTATACATCGTACGCATCTGTTGCCGCCCTGTAGGCGTGCGTCATCGCTCGAACGCATGCTTGCCCTGGCGGCGCCATAAAGCGCGAAGAATGAAGAACGGCCGCAAATAATCCTCATCAGTGAGAAGCGTGTGCTGCGAGGCTTAAATATATGCCACCAAAACAGATCTCTACGCGCATGCTTAAAGAGCATTCACGGACATGTGAGTGCTCGTGCGACTCGGGATTATAATTTCGCAGCGTAAAGGCGGCCGCAAGGAGTCGTTGCGTCCACGGCCGTTGGCTTAAAACACACTGCATGTATGCCACGCGCAGAAGAGCAAGGGCGGCTATGCACGCGGAGCTCTATAACATTTCTCACGAGACAACAAATGCGGGGCGATGGAGAGAGAGAGAGAGTCTGACCGCCTGGAAATTCCGTTTCAATGCGTAGTCGCGCGGAGGTGCCTCGCGGTCGTGAATCATAGTGACATTTTCACGCTCTGCAAAGGTTGAGAGCGCAGTCGCCCTCAAGTGCGAAAATGTAGCGGTGCGACAAAGGAATATCAGAGGCAACTACAGTAGCGGCGGCGACAGGCGAGGCGAAGTATAGTCGCGCACTTGCTTTCACAATGGCACGCCGCTAACGGGGCCGACGTTGGGAGGGGGGGGGGGGGGGGGGGATTATTGCCATCTTCCTGCATAATCACAGCGGTGGCAGGGCTTCTTTGCCCACCAGCCGGCTAGCGCCCTTCCTTGGAGAAGGGGTCGAATATGCACGCGAAGCCTTGCCGCGTGCGAACGCAGGCAAGGGCGTTCGCCCGCTCTGGCGTCGAGGTCTTGAGAGCCGCTGCGGCGGGGGAAGCCACTCCGCCGATAAAGGTGAACTACTTTTCGGGGCCGCGCCGCTGAGGTCGCGCCGGCATCCGCGCTGCCCAGATGGGTGCGCGCTTAACCTTTTCCCAGGAACGCGCCTCCATGCATTTTCAATCTGCCGCCATGGTTAAGGCCGCCGCCAAGAGGCATTTCCGCTGGGACCGTCCCGACGGCGCGGAAAAGTCCCCGCCGTGACCGAGGGGCGTTCGCCGACGCACAAACACGGTGCGGACAGGCGATCATGACCGTTCGCAGAGCACGTGCGCGGTGACAAGTGCGCTCGGCGAACGGTCACTCGGTTGCCGTGTCACGGGCGGTCGTTTTTGTTTGCTGAAGCGCTGCGTGCATACGCTCGTCTATAGGTTCTGAAGAGAGAGAGAAAAAAAAGAGCGAGTTCGTAGCGTGCACGTAATCGAAAAACGAAAGCGCGAACACAAGGCCTCGGCTGCAAGCACCGTTTGTGAAACAACAACGAAGCCTGGTGCCTCATGTAGCTTACGTTTGAGGCGCATCAATCATTCACTGATCGGTGGCCGTGCTCCAAACCCGACACAAAAGGATTGGTGAGGGGGGGCGGGGGGGGGGGGGGGGGGGGGGGCTAAAGTATGAACATTAACACCTCCGCATAAAGGGTGGACTGCGCAGGATAGTGCTTGGTGGTGGACTTATCTGTCACCTGGTAAAGCTTGCCCCATTCCCAAAATTTACAACTACACTTGCTTCCTACGCCATAAACTGTAGCTCTGTCATTGACCTCTCATGACCGAGCATTGCGCGTGTATACGGTGGATTGCATCAGCGTGGTTCTCTCGAAGCCAAAGTCTCAGATGGCATGCTGCTCCCAGATTTTGCTTTTCTTCGTTTTCGCGCGGACCGAAAGCCTCGGCATTCAGCTATACAGTGCAGTGGCATCGTTAAGGCTCCCTTCACTGCTAAATGCAAACGAATGGGACATTTCAAGTAGAGCTAACCATACCAAATGGCACGCTGAGATAACTGCACACGTCGTCAAGCCCGGACATTCACAATTCGCAGACCATGCCCCGCTTTTCAAGATAGAAAAAAAAAAAAAACACTATTTCCCTTTCGTGCTGCGAAATCAGGTGAGAGAGAAAAAAAAATATCAAGATCGTGGACGAACAAGTTAACACACCGCTGACAAAGGCAGCCTAATGAACACAGCTGGGCTGGCTGATTTCTCTTTCTTGTCCAGCTTTTAGCGCTTCTGCCGTATACCAGAATATTGCGCGAAACAAGGTACGGTATACTACCTCAGCTTAAAAGGGGCTGTGCATGCTTCTCATTTTCAACCTCTGCCATTCTGCCCAACAAAATACCTCAACTAGTAGCAGCAGTAGCGTCCCCTTCGTCCCTGTTTAAACATCTCGGACAATCCCTACAGAGCGTCTTTATGATTCGTCTTAACCGCACACCTTATTCGCCGAATATAGTCCGAGCATAAAAAGCGCAGTCACGCTAATATCAGAAAGCTAAATGCCTGAAATTATTCGACTGAGGAGTACATGTGTGCATTCAAGAAAGCGGAAAGGGGTAATTGGTGCCAAGACACAAGCCGGACTTCCACCTGTGCGCGCATTATATTTCGAGCGTAAACAAGTAACCTTCAGTGCCGCTGATATCTAAGGGCATGAGCTACAGGCCTATAACGGGACCATTCAGTACGTACACTACACAGGGTCATTGAACTGCGAGGCATGTTGATAAAAGAGCACAATTGCCTGCACCGGTTTATCCGCGGTTATCTGCCGCGCCCTCCCCGCCGACTAGAGCGCAACCAAGCCACTCCTGTCGACCCAACACCCTCGCCCGCCAGAGTGCAAAGCAAAGATTGCTGTTCGGGATCCCTGCGGTTTGCTGGAACGCAGTAACGAAACGCTCTGCAGCTTTTTGGCGCACAGCAGGAGTTAGACGGTGCGCAGTATGCGACTGGTGCATTAAAGTATGAATGACCTGCGACGCCCCATCCCTTATGTTTGTCATCCCTGATGCAAATGTTATAAATTCCCGAGTCGTTATCCACTGAAGAATACTTTTGACGGCGCCGCGCATACCGCATCGTAAGCTTAAACTAGCGCAACTAAATTCTTACGTAACAAGAAACAAAGACTAGTGCGTTATTGAACTGCTTATCGTGAAGCTGTTGTCACTGTTGCGCGCGTGATACGTTCATGAACCTGAGTACCACTGGCTTCAGCCATGCCTTGCTTACCTAATCAAATCTGAAGACCGTTCGTTGGTCACGCCAGACCCGCGTCTCTTTTATCTTTTTTTCCAGCCGCAAGCGAGCAAAACAAAACACTCTGTGCAAATGCCCAGCTAAATGGCCGCCTAGCCGTTTTTTCTTGACCCTTTCTGGGATTGTTTCAACGGGTTCCTGTAATTTCTGCTTTGATCCTCCTTGCAGCAAGACAAGCGCTGCAGCTTGCCACTTAATTTCCTAATGCCAAGGGAGAATGGTGCGTGTTTGTCCGTGTATCTGCAATGGGGAATAGAATGGAGATGGAAGGAGGAGACGAAGACGCACCGCAGCGCGTTGACGCTTGATTGCCTGAGGACTACGTGCCCCGCGTTTCAGTCCAGGCACTGTATATCATCCAGCACACTAGCAGTCGAGGTGGGGAGGGTGTCTCGGGAAACAATGAAACTGCACCGCGAACGAAGTGTGTCTGAGATCGCGGGACCGCCCTCCAAAGGATCAAAGACGGCCCGAGAGCTCGCGAGGGAGCGTGCGCCCCGCCGGTTGTTTTCGCGGTATCGCGCGGCTCCGTTTCCCCTCGGCGCCAGTGGATCAGTGAGCCAGCGCGGGGATTGCGCGCTCGGCCCCGCGGACACGTCACGGGAAGGCGCGTGCATTGACAGCAGCCCTCCCTCCCCCTTCGCTGGAGGCGCCCATTAGTCACGTCCGCAGCAATCGCTCGCTTTAAATAACGCCCGATGGACTCCCACGCACCGGAGCCGCCGCCAGCGCGCGCTCGAGCAGATGGATACAGCGCGTTCTAGAACGTAAAACTCGAACGACCCTGCGCGCGTCGCCGCACCGAGGGGCGAAAAGCGAGACCGATTGCGAGCGAGACCACAATCGGCCAGACACGGCCGCCCAATCGGGCTTTGCCCTCACTCCAGTGGACGACTTGGCAAGCTGTCATTCAGCATTCACCAGAAAGCAATTCCGACGGCAAATGAAAAAAATAAAAAAAGAAAAAGTCGTAGGACAAAAAGAACAGAGGGTTGGGCGATCGCAAATTAGCAAATGGTCTTTTCTTTCTTTTTACTAAAAACTGAGCACATTAGGGGCTCGTCCCGTATATGCAGTACGAAGCACAAATGAAAACGCCAACAGAAAACTTAAGAAAAAAAAAATAAAGCGGTTACCTCTTACCCTCTTCAGAGGCGCGCGCTGCACAGAGATAGACAAATTCATTTTCACTGAGCGTTACGTACTTTCTTTTGTTCCAAATTACAGCGCACTGCAAGCGGAATTTCGCCTAGCACTATCGGATTAATTAATGTGGGCGCGTCAAGTGATTTGCTTATCATTCGTTCTTTCATTTTTTTCTCTAACCCCCCTCGTTTCCGATGGGAATTGTTAGCACCATATATAGCCAAACCATGCCCGCATTCCTTTGTGCACGACAACGGTAGCGGACAAAGTAAACGAACACACCCAGCTGTTGCAACCGCCTGTCATGAAAGAAAGTCCAGGGAGTAATTGTGCGGCGCGATTGCACCAGCCGTGCCCTCTCGCCTTCACCCACCGTACCTCGTAGTTTCCGTTAACCAACATGTGGGTGGAGTTAGCTCACCGCAGCGTGCACGCCTATGCACTCTCTCTCTCTGTCAGTGAAACTGATCCGTGCAGCTGAATCGGCTTCGCAGCTGCTTTGCTGTTCGACTAAAGGCCTTAACTATTCGCAGCTAAGCTGTTTTAAGCTTGTGCCGCGGACGAAAGGCTAACGCAGAGCGTCATGTGCTTAACGCGGGCGCAGCAGACGATTTCTGATTGTGGTGTTTTGATGTAGCAGGCACAGCGTTTCTTCTTGCTGGTCGGCCAACACAGTACGCACAATAAAGATTCTACTGTAACACGCAGCCCGAGATGAAGCAGTTAACGCGATACAACACGTTGTTGGCCCTGTAAAGAACTAACACGGGTTCCCAATTATGTGCGAAACAACGGCAGCGCGAGGGCATAACAGTCATGAGGAAGTACTGCGCCGCAACATAAAAAAAGGAATAAAAAGACGCTATTTTAAAACAGGCTGTTCGATATTGTAGAAGCCAACAGTGCGCACGACGCCGATTTAACACTAGTAGATTATGAAGGCTGGGACGGTGTCATCGCAAATTTTGCGCGAAAGTGGAAGACGAAGCTTCGCCATACACTCGTGGTCGCTCATGACGCGTTATCGAACGATGCCCCACAGTGCCTATCATCGCGGAACAATGATCAGGACACAGCGTCTCTCGCCGCAAACGTCCGGTCAGATCTCGTCTTCAATGTTTGACAGCATCTCACGTGACGAGTGAGAAAAGACAGCAGAACGCGTTTCCGGCATAGCAAACAACAGTGTCCCCAGTGTCACGTTCGCATCGCCAGCCTGGAGACACGCGGGACGCTTGAACCGCCACAATGAACGCGTGCCGCGTCTAAAAATACGGCCCTCGATGCAGACAAACAAGCAAGGAGAGCATCAAAGGAAACGCCGGTCACCGGGGAGGGGAGAGGGACAAAACAAAGCGAAGCCCCATCCGGCGGCCGCTCGGATGACGACACGTCCCGTGGGGGGCGAGGAGGAGGGCGCGCTTGGCTTTCCCGGCGCCGCCGCCGCTGCACGCGCGTTTATTGACCGCTGTCGCCATGGAGACGTAACCGGGTCAAGTTCAGCTCCACGCCGCGCGCTCTAGTGCTCGTCTCCGCCGCCAGGGCAGCGCTACTCTACGGTTCGGTTCGAGAGCTCCCGCGGTGAGATCTTCGCCACAGCACACCACAACGCCCAGGTGCAGCCCAGCTTCTTTGTGGGGTATATTGCACGCGATGGGTACTGATCGCGTATACGCAATTGCGTGACTTCATACTCGCATAAGCTGATCGACGGTGCGAGTTTTAGTTGCCCTAGCTGTAGTACAATAAACTATTTCTGTTGAAAATGTCAATTCATACGCTGACTACATTGCAACTGCGTCCAGAACTATCAGCGCAGCGCCACCTCCGCGAAAATATGAACCATCAAAGTGTTTTTTTGCCAGATGGAGCGAAGGTTAGAGGCACAGTGGGACTGCAGAGCAGATAAATGACAAGCCTTATCATAAAATTCGCTCTCGTCAACAAAGTCCTAGCCGTCCAACACACAAACGCTGATCTTATCACTGCAAACGGCTTTCGATAAACAAGTTGTCTAGGCGACTGGCATTTCGCAGCGCTTGTTTTCTGTCGCGCACCTCTCAGCTCTTCTCTTACCCGCTACTCAGAACGAATTACCGCCGCCGCGGTGGCTCAGTGGTTACGGTGCTCGGCTACTGACCCGAAAGACGCGGGTTCGATCCCGGCCGCGGCGGCTGAATTTATTTGGAGGAGAAATTCTAGAGGCCCGTGTACTGTGCGATGTCAGTGCACGTTAAAGAACCCCAGGTGGTCTAAATTTCCGGAGCCCTTCACTACGGCGTCTCTCATAGCCTTAGTTCCTTTGGGACGTTAAACCCCACAAACCAAACCAAACCGACCGAATTTTTCGCCGTCGGAGAGCGACTGAGTGAAGCTGTTGCAATGTCACGTGCATACAAAAAGTCCGCAAGTGAACTTCGAGGTTGCGCCATCCCCATTAGCGAGCGGCTGCATGTACCTGGGCAACGCCACAGCCTTGCATAGCCAACTTATTCGTCATGCATTGCTTTGACGCGGAATTCCTGGAATTCGACCTCGGAGTCAGCGTTTCTGCCCGCGAGAAATCACAAGAAAACACCTGCGTCATGAGCGCTGCGCTTCGCAGATATTTGCGATAGCGAGAGACGAACTGCAGCCAAGGTCGCGCACGACCCTCAAAGACACTTCGCGAAATTGTGAGCTTGTTCGTGTCTTAATGAGGCGCTTAGCACTCAGAAAGCTACGCCTGCAGCTTTTGCAGGAGGTAGTGCCGCGCAGTCGTTTGCACCAAAGCATTTTTGCCTTTTTATGCCTTCAAGCACCTGCGATTAACAGGCCGCTGAACATCTATTTTTGCGAAATACCACGACAAAAAAAAAACTTATATTTCGCGGCATTTAACTGTGGTGCGCGTATACTCAAGTTTTGCCAGCAGCTGTCCGCTTTCTTTCTGTAGTATTTTCAAAAAGCACCCTATCGAAGGAACGTAAATAGAAAGAAATACGCATGCGTAAACTGATGCCTGACGTCAGCAGATGTTGCGAGCAGTGTTGTTCGTTTACGTTGACCGCTTGGTATGTGGCCTGAAGTTTGTAAATAATTGTACGATGGACGGACGGCAGGGCGAGGAAAATAGCGTGCTGTTTTAAAATGGGGGAAAAGAAAAAACTTTTTGTTTGCGCTGCCGCCCAAGACGCGAAAAACGACGAGTGAGCGCACAACAAATACCTCCGCTTAAAAGCTCCTCCGCGCCCGGGACTGTGCCTAAAAGCGACGTTTTTCTCAAAGACCGCTCGTATTGTTTAGCTGTAGCAGCAAGGCGACCGGACGGCAGTAGTTTGCGCGCATCTCCGCCAGATGGCGCCACGTCCCGTCGCAGCGCCAATGCTCCCGGCGGCCGGGTCGTTGACCGCGCTGCCTCGCGCATGCGCCGTGCTCGCGCAATGGGGTCAAGAAGGTGGCGCGCTTTAGAGCAACCATTACGCAAGCCGTTTTAGCCTTCCTCTTTCTTTTTGGCGAGCAGTTCCGATTCCGACTTTTCTTCCTCTCCCTCCATTTCCCTTCGCGTTGTAGCATAACAGCGGAGAGCGCGGTGTGCACAGCGTGCTTAGAGGGAATGGAATTCACGGAATCGCGAAGCAAGCCGCGAACACATTTTTTCTTCCTTTCCTGTTTCCTTAGCTGACACAAAACATCCAAAAACGGGCATACACGGCAGCTTAGCATATTGGAAGACCAACTTTCTGTGCTTGTGTGCATCGTGCTTTGCATACTTGATGGCTAAATGCACGGTGTACAACAGTTGAAATTTACCCGCTCAGTAGTGCACCCTGACCAGAATAGGAAAGCGAAGCAGCGAGGGTGCTTACAGGTGCTCTGCCCTCCGTTTTCAGGTTAATTTCCCAGCTTCTAGACGGAATTAGAGACTAGAAGTAATCTTATGACTGGAGCTCCGTTCCCTGCCTCTTGGCAAAGACGCTACCCGCGCTGAACCCTGCATTCAACTTCGTCTTCTGATAAATTACCCTTTTTGATTGCATGCCATTGCGAACCGTAGGCGCGCTACATGAAAACAGCTACCGTAATGTTGCGCTGAAGCGATAGATGAAGTGACGTCATATTTGTTTCAATATAATATATGAAGTCCTCTGGGAATACTTCTTGACGGAGCTAGCAAATATCGTTTCCTTGCGATGCGACTGCTTTTAGCTACTCCGAACATGGCCCTCGCTAAAGGTTACAAGTTGGTTATGTTTTGACAGGCTGTCAGAGCGATTCGCATGAACAATGCGTTGCCCATACTTCAGGCTATCCATTATTCCCTCTCTTTAATTCTTTAAGCAGAGGCAGAAATATTTCTAGCCACCTGGGCATCTAACAGAACAAAACTAAGCCTGCCGAGAGACATTTGGTGTTGCGTACTACTTGCTTGTACTGAATACGCATATATTTGGATGCCTCATACGGACTGTTTCGGTGGTGTTGTGACACTTCACAAACACGAAGAGGGACATGTAACAAGATGGGGCTGCAGTGATACGCCCCAAGTACCCTGAATGTACACGTATTCATACTTTAGGGGGAAAACTGTGTAACATATAAGCAAGTTTTCATCTCGTTTTGACCATCCCTCTGCTCACTACCGACTTCGCGCAGTATGGGCAGCAGCTAAATGTGCATTTCCGACTCTCCGTGCAGCTGAAGGGGCCAAGGGTCTCTGAGGGGAGCCCTCTCTCAAGAGCTGTTGGAACAACGCAGCTCCAAAGATGGCGCCAGCGGCGAGCGGCGTCGCCGACTTTCGGCGCCTGCAGCGCCAGTGCGCCCAGCGGCGCGCCGGCGAAGCGCGGGGTCGTCGCCCCCGGCAGATCTGGGTCACCCGGTCTGAAAGTGGAGAGGGCCACCACCGGCGGCGGACGCGCGAGGAGGGCGCCAAATCCGCAATTATGTCACAGCCGAAAAAAAGAAGGGCTCCTTCCTACAACCGATCACGCACGGCTGCTTCGGTGGAAGCAGCAGCAGCAGGCAGCTGGCTCTCGGGGAGAAATATGTACCGACGGTTGCAACGTCATGTTCCTGTAGCATCACGCCACTCGTAACCTTACCTAACCTACCTTAATGAGCGCATTCACGCTGTCCTGAACAACAAATCATTTCCGATTTTCTTGAAACGTACTACCAGTTTAATGGCGCTTCTGTTTTGTTGCATGTTTTTTTAGTGAAAAACTTGAAACAAGTGTCGCAGATGCGTTGATGCAAATCCTGTCCCTTATAAAGCTGAACGTGCTGCTTGGTGTATAAAACG
Source organism: Amblyomma mixtum (assembly GCF_055824585.1). Taxonomy (NCBI): domain Eukaryota; kingdom Metazoa; phylum Arthropoda; class Arachnida; order Ixodida; family Ixodidae; genus Amblyomma; species Amblyomma mixtum. Next base: position 51,619,160 of record NC_143014.1, read on the forward strand.
AAACAAGGATCCGCATCTTGTGCTTTTCATCTCTTTGTTGCAGCTTTCACTTTTCTGCTGAGGACTTAAGATGGATCCGCCACTGAAGAGCCCCTGCTGCGGGATTCAGTAATTCTATCGTGTTTCACTCTTAAGACCATTGACTTTTCACCTTGGTGTCCTTAGAGTAACAGAGGCACACAACTCCAAGATTAAAGGAAAGACGAAGTAATGCAAACAGTATGATCATAGTGAGCATTAACACGGAGCACAGAGCTTTTGATTAATTTCAAAGATCGGCGGCCTCATGAGGAGAAAGAAGACACTGCACACGAGCGTTTTGCAGTTTCATGTCCCCAGCCTCAGCAAAAAAGCGCACTAAACTCCGCGCAGTGCTGGCGGCCAACGGTACTGAACAGGTTTTGAGTAAGACTGACAAAGAATGCATTCTGGGAATGAAAGCACGTACACATTATAACTTTCACATAAAATTTTCCTCGCGTTAATCTTTAAAAGACCACTGTAATTTCTCCACTCTGCTGTGGTTAAAACCGCTAGCAACACGCTATTTCTGTCAGCATTGAGACATTTCATTGCGCATTGTTAACATGCTTCTTGGTCACCAATGACTGAGTAGAACATGGCGCTCTCTATTGGTGCTCATTTTGCTCATCGGTAGAGCGCGGCATAGCTTTGACGCTGCTGTCAGCGCCCCAACCATTGTCCTGATATAATGCTGAAAGCATGCGAACAGCGTTACAAAACAAAGTCATTTGAGCGAGAACCTAGCTCGCTAAATAAAAATAAAGGCATGCAAATTTCTATGGCTCTACGAGCCGCCGCGGTGTCTCAGTGGTTATGGTGCTCGGCTGTAGACCCGAAAGACGCGGGTTCGATCCCGGCCGCGGCGGTTGAATTTCGATGGAGGCGAAATTCTAGAGGCCCGTGTACTGTGCGATGTAAGTCTACGTTAAAGAACCCCAGGTGGTCGAAATTTCCGGAGCACTTCACTACGGCGTCTCTCATAGCCTGAGTCGCTTTGGGACGTTAAGCCCCATAAACCAAACCAAACCTATGGCTCTACGAAAACTGTCTTACTTCTGGTGGTGTAGACCAGAGGTGTGATATGTAGAATGAGCACTAATCTTGATGCCGATAAAATAATATTAAGTAAGCAGGCCCAATTTGACTACTCTGAATCCCGCGCTCTTCATTGCGGTGCAAAACTGCGACCTCAGATTTACTGAATTTTATGGGAATACATATATCAGAATAAAATCTGTGACTCCACATGTATTCTTTGCTGCTTAAAATCTTGGTTACTTGTTTCGAAACAATCATGATCCTTCATTTCTGGAAAAAGGAATCCTAGAACTGGGGACTATCTCGGCCGATCGTAAGAAGCAGATAGTAGTCACAGCGCATTGTGCGGCAGGTACAGATAGGACCAGTTAGCGTGATCAGAACCACAAATGAGGGCGAATCCTAACTGGCATGGCAGCACAGTGCGCACAAGTGCAGCATGACACGTCAACGCAGTTCGAGTGCTTGGGCTGCCCTGAAATGCAATGAAGATTTCATTAGAAGGTAGCCCACTCTGAGGGCTCCCATCGGCGCTGACGTGAACCCGTTTTCTGTTGTTATGTTCGCCACCAACCTCCTCGCGCGCCGCCATCGCCAACGAGCGAGAACACGAGCAGCGAGGAAATAGAAACGAAAGTACACAAAAACACCCGAAGTGCGGCCGAGAAAGAGCACGCGACCGCGGCATCGGCGCTGGGCCGGAGAGAGCCGGGAGGCTGCTGCATCCGGAAATGCGAAACTTAATCTCAACCCATTTCTCGCTTTCGATTCCGGCGGCGCGAGGGGCCCGCGCGTCCTCGGGCTCGGCTGTCCCAGTTGCGGCCGCGCGGCTCCCAACGAGGACGGGTTCGTTGACTCCGCGCGCGTTGCCGGGGCGACGGGTGCCCTTCGCCGACTTTCGGCCGTCCCCCTCTCGCCTCCGCTCCAGTCCCACTTTCCTCCGCCAAGGATATTCCGGGCCGAGCGAAAGTGGAAGGCCGCCGCCGCTCAGCGCGCGCGAGCGCCCTTCCTCGGCCGCCGCCGCCGCTACCGCCGCCACCGCTCGATTGTCTGCGGTGATGGACGACGCGGCGGTAGTGCTCGCCGGCGCTGCCCACGAGGCCAGCGCGCACCGATGTTGACTGCGCCGCTCCGCCTACTTCTTCTGTGCAGGCGGACGCGTACGAACTTCAGAGAGGAGCTCTCCCGTGCAACGAAGCTGGACCAATACGAACTTGATGTGTTCATTCATTAACGTCTCCACGAGGAGCGCCCTCGCAGCTTGCAACGTAATTCGTGTGGAAGTGAACTTATCGCGCCCACGAAGTGTTGCCCTCTTGGCATGCCGAAGTCGTACGGAACTGTGCCGCCTCTTCCACCGAGGTGTACATTCACTAAACACGTAATGACTTCAGTTCTGAGCACACTTCACACCCAGTGGGAGCTATTATCCTTGAAGAATGACTGGATTTTAAACAGCGCATTTTAAGTAAGGCCATATGCATAAATCACAGCGACAGACACGCCGGCACCTTGCACAAGCGGCTACCAGCCCTGTACTGCAGCTTTTATAGCTTTCAAACCGAATACCGTGCCGCACAGCCGCTCCGCGCCAGTTTATTCGAGCAGTATGCTTGAACACAAAACCGTCGTCTAGATTTAGGCTCCGGCGAGTACTTCGTATAGACCTTTTTCAGTTTTAGCCTCGCTCCCAGCGCGCCGAACACCGCCATGTTGCTTTCCTCCTCTCTGGCTGGTTCGGAAAGGCGGTGTCCGTGCGTCCCGTGCGTTCTCTGCGGTTCTCCGTGTTTACTGTGTGCGGTTGCTTAGCTGTAGCAGCCCGATTTGGGTGTATGTGCGATTAAAGCTGAAACGAGGGCTTCGGGAAACCACTGCGCAGTCGTCTGTGGTTCAAACAACTACAGGAAGCGAAGGCGGTTTGAAGCGGAGCAGTGTGAAGAACAGAGAGCCACGGCGGCAGTGCGGTTGCGGGCTGTTTCAGCTACACATACCTTACACGCGAGCACCTACTACTGATCTCGCTAAGATATGTGTCGTCTGTGACCCTTGCAAAATCAAAACATAAGTAATAATTAGGGCAAATGATGCAGCAGCACTGCGGGTTACGTGAAACATTTCTGTTATAACTGCCGACACTGGCGACTGATTATTAACGACAACGGCACTGTAAACTTAGCTATTTGACAGTACTTGAAAGCCATGATGCATTGCACAAATGCCACAGCTGTTTGCTTGCAGTAAATATCAATAAACCAGCAGGACTTAAAAAACTGAAGGCCGCAGCTTTGACGTGTCCACCTTGCATCGTGACACCTCATGCTTTGACCAAATACTATTTTCAACTGACGGCATAATGCAAAGTGTCGATAGTTTAAAAAAAAATGTGCCTATTAGAGACGTGCAATCAGCAGGCGCGCAGTGCGCACCCGACCACACGCACGCGCTTTTTCGCTCTTTCGGCATAAATCAGAGGCCGCACCCGAGACGAACCAAGCAGATACGCCCCTCAGGAACTGTCGCAGCAGGTGCACCAGTTTCGAGTGTATAAACTACATCGCGTTCGAAGGCCACATGCCTCTCTACTACATCTTTTTCCGAGTTTAACGAAATGTCAGACGACGCGAAGCTTCAAATCCAGTTTCCTCTGTTCCTGCGGCACTTTGCTTCGACGCGCGCGGCGCCGACGGATGCACTGGCGCTCCGAAGAGCGCGGCCACACACTCGCATGTTCACCCTGTAAGAGTGGACCACCCTACATTTGCACGCTTCACCAGTTATTTTACCGTTAGAACGAAGTAATCAAGAAATTTATGCAAAGCCAAAAGCCGCAACGGAATTCTGTGCGCTTATGCGCACCAGCGGTGCCTTCTCCATGTAGCACTATACAGAAAGTACCATTTTTTAGGACAGTGCAGAGGGAAAATGTAGTGAAAGACGCGGTCGAAAACAGTTTTAATCTGTTCGTGACACCGGCGCAACGCAGAGCAGACCACTTGAGCGCTTGACAGCAACACTGCTGTGAGCTCGGACCGGAGCGGTTTTTCTTTTATAAATTATAACTACAACATAAAAGCGCTCAGCAAGTTTCGTGCTCGCATTGATAAATGTCTTCATTATAGATACCAGAAAGCCGTTAAATTAATTGCGCACACTGGCGTAGCAGCGGGCCTCCAATGTCGATTTTCAGCACAACTTGCAGGGAAAAATCCGCGTCGCCGCTCGCCGAAGCACGGGCCATTTTGTTCACAGCTGTTCAGTGCATACAGTGTAACACTTTTCAGGTCAAAATCATGCAAAAATCAACACTCAGATTAGGCTGAACAGCGCGGCGAGTACTAGCTGCCTGTATTGCAGCGGCAGCCACCCAAGCCAACATGGCGGAGAAATCGGCCAGACGCAAGGCGGCGCTGCTGTCGAAAGATGGCCGCGCGCACCTGAAAAAGGTCTATAGCAGGCTTCAGTACGAAACGCGTTTCGATTGCTTTGAATTTGGAAACACGTGCCAGACTTCCGGCGCCACAACAATGAATTGCTTGCATCGCGCCAGTGGCCTTTTTGCATAACACTTACTTATCGGCCGCCATTGTCCAGTACGCCGGCAATATCCTTCCGCGACTGGTCGCTGTCGCCGTCTGAATAGCGGTCAAGAATTGCCCTGGGCGATGTAAATGGGCTGCAAACTCTACAAACGGGACGTTGCTCCTTTCCGTTAGACACAACTGAACGTCAAATACGACCACTTTTTCTAGCTGTTGGGCAGGGAACCATTACTGTACCCAGGATTGGAACTAAGGGATTTCCTCTCTCTCCCCTTCCTTCCCCGTTACGCTCAAGCGGGAAATTTTTCCGCGAGAAAACCACAATGGCAGCCCCCCCCCCCCCCTCCCTTTTTTTTTTTTTCGACAGAACCTCTCCAAGCGATGCTCATAAATATGCCCCTGACAGAGCCTCCCTAAGTCTAAGGAAGCGGAGAGAACCTCACACCAGACATTCCTTCTCCTTTACTAGAAAGCAATGAAATTGGAAAAGAAGAATACAATAATCCTAAAAAAGAAACAGGGCAGACTCAATGACAGTCTTTCGAACACATCCGTTGTTCATTGCGCCTTTACGCGAAAAAATTACGCAGGAAACAATGCTCTTAGCGCAGACAACGATCCCAGCGTTGCTATGGGCCGTTTGGAGCGGTGTACTGTTCCGAAGGAAAGCGTCTTTGGAGCGATACACCGGTGACGGATACAAATGGAGTGCCTTAGCGACAATTCTATTGGCTCACTGCTAAACGTTGACTGCTCAAGTTACGGTGCTTATAAGCGTCCTGCACCCTTTTCTCGCATAGATTCTAGTTTGTCGCGCCTTTTTTTTTTTTTTTTTTGCAGTAGCGTTCTTGTATGCATCCAATCATGTGTATCTCGTAAAAAGTAAAGGAGAAAAAAGGAAACACGCCAGAGAGAGAAAAAAAGACATAGCTGACAGTAGCGGGCCAAGGTTGAAACGTGCAGGTCCATAACCATCGGTTATCGGCGGGCTTGATCACGCTTCTCAGGCATTGCACCTTCCAGTCACGGGACCTGTCACTTTGTTCATTGTCCAGCAAGCGTTCGGTGTACGTCTACAGTCTCTTCTACTTTTTTTTTTCTCGAACTCAAATTTCCGATCGCCTTACGGGACTGCATTGATTGTGGAAGGCGCGAGAGAAATCGGCTGACCGACATAACACGAGATTCACGGACGTTCAGTCGACTGAGAAGCTCAACCGAGGCTCAGTACAGCGCAAGGTTGCTGTTCCTGTCGCTTTTTTGTTGAATTTGACGTGAAGCGGTGAGTTTCCGCCGACTCAGGCGATGTGAACAATGGCTTCCTCAGAGAGGCCTAGCTTCCTTGGTTCGGTGCGACCGCGTTACCAGATTGTTGAATTTGTTGTTTCCCCACGTACTTTCGTGAGCGCTGTTATGAACAGCGTGATGGCCTTCGAATAATGGGTATCTTGTGCCTATAATAAGCGCTACAACGTGTGAATCTTCACTGCTAAAAGGAAATACACTTATTCCAAGGCAGCTACAGTGCATGGCAGCAGTAGGAACAGAATGACAATGACCACGTTTTGGATACCTATCCGCATATAAGGTTAGAAACGTAGAGAGCGAAACAAACAATACTCCAGGGCGGTTCGCGTTCTGCCAGGACTTGACCAGAGTGTGGTGGCAGCCTTTGTCGTGAACAATTCAAACTATGGTCTCGGCCAGGCTGTTGTGCACCCTATGTTGCAAGCGGATCGAGCAGTACGTCCAGCTGGCCTCCTGTGCACAAACCGGGGGTGGAAAAGAGTGGTTTGCAATGCGTTTTTCTGCAGCTTATTTCCGTGGCGGCGTCTCCTGTGCAGACTTTTAACATGGCATATACCCATGGGCGTCCGGAAGGGGGGGCAAGGGGGGGCAACCGCCCCCCCTTAGAATTACGGATATTATTTATGCACTAGTAGAAAACAACTACATAGCTGCCGCCTCCCCATAACCGGCCATCGGGTGCACCCCCCTGGAAAAAGTTCTGCGGACGCCCTTGCATATACCGCTGCCGCGTACCCCGAGCGGCCAATGCATATGCGCAGATGGCCCTACGTGCAGGCCAGCTGCGGGCTCACATTCCGCGCTGGGACCATTCCAGCATGCGTAATGGTGGCACGCGGCATCCTCCTCCTCCTGTGCTTAAGGTCTCAAATATTTGTCGCGTTTGAGAAATGCAACCGTGAGCGGCTATAAAATGCGCCATCTATGGCCATGTGAGTGCCTAGAGCACGCATGGGGAGAGGGGGTGTACCAAAACAGCGCTCGGCGTCACTTCTACGCACGAAGGATAAAAGGGTTGGGAGTGTTTTTTTTATTTTCTATTTTTGTCACCCCAATAGAACGCAAGGTACGACCAAATTCTCACTCGGATATCACAAGAAACACCGAAAGGACTACGGAACGCAAACTGCGTGTTGCTAACTAGACTGGGTGAAAAGGCAAGCTCTGATTGAAAAAGCGAGCACTACTTCGAAAGGAACGATCGTAAATTTGCAGTGTCACCGCACGCGTGGGCCATATCTACCAGCAGGCTACCCAGGGAAAGGGTACTCAGACTATTAACGAGGTCTCTCTTTCTAATAACTATCATAATTATGCTGTTTTTACTGTTGTTGATGCTCGCTTCTCTTCAAGGAATATTCCCGCCACCGCTTCGCCAGGGAGCATGTTACAAGCAAAGGCTTCCAGAGCCTAGATAGCGATCAGAACAGCAGTCAGCAGCGACGTGCCGACAAACCTCGCGGGCGCGACCCTTAGCTTTCGGATGCCGACGAGGGGCGCGAGCTACGCGGTCTGCGAACGAACGAGCGAGCTGTGGATGGCGGGTGGGGGGGTGGGGGCTGTAAGGGGGGGGGGGGGGGGGGGGGGGTATATATCGGCGCGGCCATGGCTGCGCGGGCGAGCAGGCGCCACGAGCGGCTTTTTTCTAGCACACGGCCGTGACGGCGAGCGTTCACCTGCAGCGCCGGCGCACGCGCTTTTTCATTGGGGACAAGGCCTGACGTAACACACATCTCAGTTCCACGGCGGGGGCAAGGTCTCGCCGAAGCACCATTCCTTCGGCACTGCAGCCAACCAGGCTTACCGGGCCGAGCCGCGGCTTAACAGCAGCAGCGCGCTTGTCGACGCGCGCTCCGCCCGATAGAGAAGAGTTGCCTCCATCCTTAGCGTCTCAGCAGAGAACGTCTGCTCAGATCGGGAAAGCACCCTTCGGCAGCACCGAGAAGGAGAAAGCTAAACGTGACGCAGGAACAACGCTACGGGCGGCCAGTTGAGTGCCGCGCTTTGTGCTGTGTTTTCGAAGTTACAGTATGGCACTCTTCACTTACACTCATTCCGACTAGCCGGGGATCCTTTGGCTACTACAAAGGCTGCGAAGCTACCACAGGCGAAAGTTTTAGGCTAGAGAAAGCGCGATTCTGACCCTGAGAGTAGAGGTTTGTTGCAACATTCAGCCGCAAGCAGACACGTCGTGGGCGCCTACACAGTAAAATCGGCTCACGTGATCCGTCTCAGCAGTTGGGGCTCGCGAACTCAGACGGGGCTGCATTAATGCGCCCTCAGCAGAAGAAAGTCGGAGGTCAGACGTTTCTGCTGTGGCGCGGAGGGAAGAGCACTGCAGCCCCAAAAGCTTCGGAAAGGCATGGTTCGCTAATATTGCTTGCGTGTCTTCCATGTCATTCTCCTTAGCACGACCGCCGGTAGGAAAGTCTGACGCTAGCAATGACACTGGTCATGGATTGAGGCTGGGCTACCTAATTAGTGCATGTCTTCGTCATTTGAGCATGACAAGAATGGCGACAACTAGCGCTTGGAAACAAAAAAGTGTTTGTGCGGGGGGGGGGGGGGGGGGAGCAGATCATTACTTTGAGCTTTTGCGGTGTGCACCGAGAAGTGGAAAACTGCAGCAGAAGCTTTTCCATTCGAGTCCCCTTTTAGTTTCTGAACAGAGCAACAGATGTTCTACGGCACGTTTATGCGCCAGTCTTCTGTGATTATACAACGAAAACTATAACCCGCTTTTTTAGGCATATCACTTTTGCACGCAGCAGCAGGCTATGATAGTATCGGCGCCCACTTCTGGGTTGTGCTGCGAGCGCGCACTCGCGTGCAAGCGATGCGGACGGGCGCAAAGCGGCAACCTTTCCGTCGACAAAAAGCGCGAGGGCGTAAAAGAAACAAAGGAGGCGGGAGAGACGCTGGGAGCTGTGACGCACCGTTCAAGGCGAAAAAACCGCGCGGAGAGGAGGAGGCCGTAGCGGCAACAAAAAGCAGCAACCAGCCGGCCTCTACGCGCTACCCAGAAACTCAGGTTCGCGAGAGAGAAGAGCCCGCCGCCATAGCAGGCTCTCCCCTAAAGATAGAGCCCCTGGGGGGAAGCGGGCGAGAGGGTGCCGGCCGCTTTCGCCTACGGTTTTGCCGCGGCACTGCACCCGTTCGTCTCCACCCTCGGCGCTCGCGGCCTTGCGTTTGATTGGTCTGCCGCTGCCGAGATGTAAACGGGCGCTTTGCATGAACGCCTGGTTTCGCGGATCGAGCAAGCGTAAAACGCGGTGATTT